>NC_079417.1:19601837-19611837 GCF_026213295.1 Gadus chalcogrammus
GGGTCTGACTGTCTCTTTCAGGGTAGCACAGCCACACACAGTTAGTAACGTCCGTACATTCAAAACCTAGCAAATGTCTCTCAGTTGATGCTCGTGTCCGATGCAAGTGAACCCGATCCTGGTCATTTGTAGGAGCAGGAAGAGGGTGAGGCATCTTGATTGCTTGATTGCTTGGTTGCTAGTGAGAAGGCTGTGGCCATTAGGGATCGACGCAGTGCTGTTGGCTTCGGAGGATAAAACCCTATCCTCCACACTTTCCTTGCGGTTGTTTTTGTTTGTTATTTTGCATGGATATCAAAGTGTCACTTCATGTGGTAACTTTAGTCGAGGTGATAGAGAAAACCCTGCAGAGTGAAAAAACAACCAAACACTCTCTCCTCCACCAAGATAGGCGCACTGTTGTCTTGTGTCGCATTGGGTTGCCTTTAAGAGTTAAATCCTGCAGACTAGATGTGAAAGAAGTGGAATATTTCCGAAACCACTTGAAGTGTACTCTACTCTATCTGCCTGCGTGCCCGGCGTTGTTGTTTTTAGATATCGAAGGGTCTTTATCAGCGGGCAGCAGAAACTGGGCTTGTCGACGGCCCTGGGTCGGAGTTATAATATATACATACCTAACCTTGCTTGTGCTTTAACCTTGCAGGCACCCCATACATCACCTCCGTCCCTGTCCTGGAGGTACACTGCACACACAGATGTCTTTGCAGCTGTAGACTGTCTGCCAAACCACAATAGTGTCGGAGCCAAAGAGCGTTTCATTCTGAGACTTGCTGGAATCAGCAGGTTGCTGCACACACACACACACAAATAGAACGCACACCTCGGCACGACTCTTCCCCAGGCGTATAAATAGCATTCAGCGTGTCACGACACAGCCGGAAAAGACAAAGTTCCCTGGAAGCGCTCGCACAAAAGCCGCATTCATCGCCGTCCACGATTCAGTCCATCTCCGCCCGTGATATAATTGGACAGGTGGATTGATAATCCATGGTGGTTTAGGTTTTTTTTACCTTCTTTATTCCACTTTTCAGACAGTTTACCCCGAGCCTGAAGGAGCTAACCGACGTGTTTCAATGGCGGCTGAATAAGCAGAGAGCGTGCGGTGGTGCCTTAGCTAGCTGCCAGGGAGGGAGGTGTGTATTGTTTCCTGACAGAGATCAATGGGTGGCTGAATGTGCTTTAATTCTGCAGGAGCTCTCTTCTCCCAGGCTAATAAATGCAAGCCTCCCTGCCGTCTGGGCTGTCGTGCTGGGCTCAGCAGGGGTTGGCCTTTTTGTGTTCCTGTGCCCAAATTATGGAACCATCAATACGCTGCCTGGAACCAGTCAATAGGAGCCAGCTTTGTGGCTGAAGGGAGACCGACTTCAAGGCTGATCTAAAAAGATGAAATGAAGGGGAGTGAAATTGAACAAATAAAAAGGGAATTCAGAGCTCTGTTGCATTTCAGCCAAACAAGATCTGAACCAGGTTTTACCGAAGCCCCATGTGAACGTCAGTAGGAGTGCCACCGCATTTCTGCACATGTAACCAGGAAAAGGTTAAACAGCTTGTGTTGACAACCACTCCAGTATACAGTGTATTTTTTATATGATTCTGTGTTATATACAATATTCAACTAGTTCCATACAAAAAAAACAACCAAAATGGTTTCCTAAAAGATACTGCCGCGGTCTTCTGAAACAGAGCTATTCCCTTTAAATCACAGAGCGATACCATACAGTTACTGTGTTAGTTGATATGCATTAAAACACGCAAGGAAATGTATAGATTTTTCCCTGGGATTGATATCTTTCAGAACCTTTGACATTGAAAACATTTTCGATGCTTCTTCGGCAGACGAAGGGCTGACACACTTTCCTCCGTCGGGGTACAGGCCATGAGAACTGTTTTCATGCATGAGTGTCTTGCCACGCTGCCTGTTCATAGTATCGAGTGAATTATTAAATACCCAGCTTCAAAAAGCTTGAAACCCCCCCCCCCCCCCCCCCCCCCAAACACCCCCACACACACACAAGCACACAAACACACACACACACACACAGACACAGACACACACACCAACACACAACCACACAGACCCACACACACACACACCCACACACCCCCCCACCGTAATTTTAAAAACTTTTCCTTCCTCCTCTTCTCTCCCGCCCTTTCTCTCCCCCTCACTCCCCCCCCATCCTTTTTTCCTGCACAATTTCTGTTGGCGTTTCAAACATCAAGTCGTCTCCGTTCTTTTCCTTTTTTTCTAACAGGCTTAAAAAAAAGCTGAGTTCCCCCTGCATGCGAGGAGCGCATTCAAAGGGCGCCCGCCTCAGATGTGCCACCTTGCAGCGCGGCGCGGGGCTGCGCAGGGGCGGGATCATTCAGATATGCTAATGAAGCAGCGGGGAGGCTCCTGGCGCGGCTTACCCCCGCTTTAAGAGACAGCTGCTCCTGCTCTCCTTCCTCTCTCGTTCTCATGCCCCTCGCCGCCGCTCGTCTTCCTCCTCGAACCCGATCCGCGTGTTGATAGCAGGTTTGAGATGTGATAACCATTTCATTTCTGCTAATTCGACAGACAAGAGCAATTAGCAGAGGTGGGTGCACGTCAGCAGTCGCTGGAGGTATGTCGCGTCGGGATAGGAGACAGAGGGGGGGGAGGGAGAGAGAGAGAGAGAGTGAGAGAGAGTGAGAGAGAGAGAGAGAGAGAGAGAGAGAGAGAGAGAGAGAGAGAGAGAGAGAGAGAGAGAGGGAGAGGGAGAGGGAGAGGGAGAGGGAGAGAGGGAGAGAGAGAGAGTCCTGCACACCAAGGGAACTTTAGGGGGACGACTGAAGGGATTGTGTGGGTGGGGGGAGCTTTGAGTTGTCGCGGTCTAATGATATCATGGCCAACCATGGCGTGTCTGTGCCCGACGGCGCCCCCCCCTTGGTGAGGTGAGACTGTGTGTGTCAGCTCCTGTGCCCCGCGGGCTCCCGGTGCCGTTTGTGCCGTGGCCCCCAGAAAGAGGCTCCCACCCTCTCCCTTCGCCCCTCTATTCTCCCCCAGCCAGAGCCATGCTGCGCAGGAATCCTGGGTGATTGGGTTCCTTTCAGGGGCCTCAGAGCCGGCCATAAATCGGAGGGGGATCCCTGGCCCGGGCCCCCTGCTCCCAGCCTCTAAACCTGGCTCCAGCTGCCAGGGGACCGATTGTTGGGGCGCCCAAGAGGTCACCGTGGGGTCGTCCTCTGTGGCGCTTCTTAACTTTACTTGCCCCCCCCCCCCCCCCCCCCCCCCACCACCCACCAACCCCCGACACACATACACCCTGCCCCCACCGCTCTCCCCTCCGTGCGTCTTTTCTCTGTCTCTCTCTCTCCCTCCCCCCTCCCTCCCTCCCTGCCCCCCTCTCCCCCGCTGTCTCCTGGGGGAGGTTGCTAGGGCTTGGTATTTGCTTTTTAAGACTGCGTTGTAAATACAGAGAGAGGAGCCCAGCTCCACCACAGAGGCTCCTGGGCTTCCCTCTCTTCTTCATCGCCGCTGATTGCTGCTGAGAAGCTAGGGGCCGTCTTAACCCCTGAAAACGGCTCTGTGAGCCGTCTCCTACATGGCTGCAGACAGGTGGGGTCCATCGATACACCCGTTGACTCTCAGTACTGACAGTGGAGAGGGGCTGCTCCACACCCTCCCAGAGCAGCAACCACAGACTGCGCTGTTCTCCGATTCACAACACTTCAGTATCAGGTGCAGAAAAGTATTCAGATATTAAGGATCTTATTTTGTGTTTTGAGGTGTTTTGGCTTCAGCTCTTGATTTTCACTATTCATTCAAATATTGAGTATCTAATTTTCAGTTTTTGACAGTTTTGAGGCGTTGTTGTTTTCTTATTGTTGTTCCAGTTGTCTCCAGGCCTTGTAATGAGCTGATACTTACAGGCCATGTGTGTGCGCATAATCAAAGAAAAGTCAATAACAATAGGCCCCATTTATTTGCCTGCGTCCTGTCGCTTCTCGCAGAACAACACCAACAACATTTGCCACCAGTTGAGGGAGTCCCGTGACCCGCTCCTCGGAGCTGTTTACTGATCCTGAAGGAGGGCGACGCGGTGTGACGCCCCGCAGAAACATCAGAGAAATGCCACAAGGCCCGCTTCCTGTGGGTCAGCTTTAGCATCGCTCTCCAAACATCTGGGACCATAAAACAGCTAAGGTTCACCACGTCCACAAAGAAAACAGCCCCACAGTGAAAACAAACTGTCATGTCGTTATACAATAAAAACAGAGAGGAGGAGGAGGAGACTTCCCGTCCTTGAGCACAACTGTGAGCCTCTTCACAGGGGATGTTAAACCATAGACCATATACCCTAGTCTACCGTCTCCCAGTCTGTTTCCTGATCCCCAAAGGCCAGCACACACACACCAACACCTTAGAGGTCCCTTAGTTAAATCTAGCCTAATTCAAAACACAACAAGAGTTTGGACTGTTTAATCTGTACCCTAATGTCTTTCATTGCAGTTCCCTTTTGTTACGCTTCCGTCAAGCAGTCAAAAGTGCCAAATCAACCCCATATTGATATCCCTGCGTTGGCCTTTTGATGACTTTTGAAACTCCTAATGGTTTAGGAATAATTGTGTCCTCTGCCTGATGTGAGTTCACAGGCATCCGCAGATCAAGGACTTTTGTGTGTTACCTCAAGTCTGAGGACTAACTGAGCAGCCCTTCTCAGCACTAAGTATGTTTCAGTCATGTTTTGAGGTGTATTATGCAGTTACATAACTTTCTATCCTCACATTCTGTGAGATTGTTATAGATCTTGCAATCGTTTATACATCTTACATCTTTCAATGTACATTTATTTCTATTTTCCTTTTCATATTTAAGCTTTTACAGGTGATTTATAAACAAAAAGTAGTATAATTGGGAATTAAGACAACAAATGACACATTAGTGTACAGATTGACATTTGAGTGTTCCTGCAAAAATCTCACGACATCGGCTTGAGTCAAGTTCATACTTCAAACTATCAGTGCCTTTGCCTTAAATGACTTGCACCATAATGTCCGTATCACAATTTCTATTTGAATATGAGAACTATGTGATGCTCTGCGTCAGTGGGCCAGTGAGCCCTCCCCCGCCACACTTCAAAGAACATAAAAGACTCCCCCCCCCCCAGAGAATATAAAAAATCTGACAAAAGATATGCGTGAAGTACAAAGTCTGATATACTTTCATGCCTGTATGGAAACAGACCACAAATGCACCATTGTTCCCGGTGAAAACGGGATGCCAGCAAGCGAGATGCATTGTTCTAATTTGGGCATGAATCTCTTTGGGCTTTCCTCCTCCCTCCGGCATGACTTCTGACAAACTGCGTTGGCTGTGGCAGCAGGGACAACACTTCCTCCCACGAGAGCCGCGGAAGCAGGCCCGGCGTAATCGCTTCAAACAAACAGGATGCCATTAATTGTTTGCCACGCGAAGTGAAGTGCGTTGCAAGGTATTCAGCCAGAGCACAATTAATCCTTTTTACCCGTTTCACTCATCGGGTGCCAGCAAGGAGAGATTCATTTCCCTGGCACGACACGAAACGCTGGGACCAAACAAAAAGAACCGACACTTTAATGTCTTCAGAGGCCTGAGTTATTCAATCACATTCACACTCCTCCTCCACCTCCTCCATCAGTCTCCACCGGAAAGCCATGGTGACTGGACGCGTTACACAGGCTGTCCGTTTCCCCGCCACGTGAAGCCCGTCCTGTGAGATGCGTGAAGGCATGCGAGACAGAGCGACGGCAAGGCCATGTGTCTCTCCCCGTGTGTCTCTCCCCGTGTGTCTCTCCCCGTGTGTCTTCCCTGTGTCTCTCCCCGTGTGTCTCTCCCCGTGTGTCTTCCCTGTGTCTCTCCTCGTGTGTCTCTCCTGTGTGTCTCTCCCTCTCCCCATGGGTCTCTCCTGTGTAACTCTCCCAATGTATCTCCCCCCGTGTGTTCTCTCCGTGTATCTCCCCCCGTGTGTTCTCTCCGTGTATCTCCCCCTGTGTGTCTCTCCCTCTCCCCATGTGTCTCCCCCTGTGTGTCTGTCCCCTAGTGTCTCCCCCTGTGTGTCTCTCCCCTTGTGTCTCTCCCCATATGTCTCTCCATGTGTGCCTCTTCTCCCCCACTGGTCCCCTCCCTTCTCTCTCCCCCACTCTCTCCTTTATTTCTCCGACCTACCCTGTTCCCTACCACTATCTACCTTTCTTTTCTCCCTCCGTCTGTCTTTCTCCCTCTCTGTCTCTCCATGTGTGTCTCTCCATGTGTGTCTCTCCCAGTGTGTGTCTCTCCCTGTGTGTGTCTCTCTCTCTGTGACATGTGCGGAACGACACTCTTGGCCTTCACCGGAAGCACCAGGCCAACGCGGTGGTCACACACATCACACACACATCACACACAGCACCCACGTCACACACATTACACACATCAGCACTTCGCACACACGAGTCAACAATGAGCCCAAATGTCAACACCCAGGTACCACTCACACCTTCAGAGAGCAGAGCAAACAACCCAGATAGGGGAGAAAGGGAGCGGGAGAGATAGAGAGGGAGAAGAGATTGGGAGGGAGAAAAGATAGGAAGATAGTGGTAGAAAAACAGGGGAGGTCGGAGAAAAAAAGGAGAGAGTGGGGGAGAGAGGAGGGAGGGGGCCAGAGGGGGAGAAGAGGGGGCGGATGAAAGAGAAAGAGTGAAGGAGGCAGAGCGATCAAATTTGGAATTGGGTGAGAGAGAGACTTGATGGATAGACCGTGCCTACGTTCACGTGGCTGAAACAATGGCCGTTGAACAGAGCGTCCTCAGCAGATCACAGGGGTGCTAATGACACTGGGGAAGGAGTCCACCAAAAGGTGCTGGCAGAGATGTGTTCAACACCTTGAAGCCCCTCTCCACTGTCACACTCAGCGGGAGGGGGTTCTGGGACGGGAAGGGAGAGCAGTGGGATTCTTCCTGTGTGTGTGTGCGTGCGTGCGTGCGTGCGTGCGTGCGTGCGTGCGTGCGTGCGTGCGTGCGTGCGTGCGTGCGTGCGTGCGTGCGTGCGTGCGTGCGTGCGTGCGTGCGTGCGTGCGTGCGTGTGTGCGTGCGTGCGTGCGTGTGTCTAAGGGGGAGGAGGGCTGCATGACCAAACACAGTGGGGTCATGGGACACTTGTTCTAAACACGCCCCCTTCCTTTTGGTTTGTTGGTTTGTTTTTTAGTGACGGCTGAAGGACAAGGAAACAGGATGTCGGTACCAACTGTGGCCTGCGACAAGAGGGGGGAAACGGCGGTACTGGTATTGACTCCCGCTGATCGTTTTGAAGTAGAAAACGCAACCCTCCTGAGGCGTCCGGCTCGCCACGGGCCGGCCCATTCTAGGAAAATCAGCTGATGACAACTGACCCGTGACTGTGTGACACCCTGAAGAATCTCAAAAAAACAGATGATGTTGTCTCTACGTTCTTGATGGAGGTATCAGCAGTGAAGACAGAGAACTGAACAGAATGATTGTAGACGGTTGTTTGTTCTGCCAAAATAATATGAAACATTTATGCTGCAGGGGGAAAGCTTTGTAGAAGCAGACTTGAATAGTAAATAAGACACAATGACAGGATTATGTCTTTATAACTGTAAAATGGTGTGCTCCAGCATAATGAATACAAGTGCACAAACAGCACCAAAATAAGGTCAAAGGTCAACGTTAATAGAATGGCCCCAAGTCATTTCAGTACAGCTTGGTAGGTTGGCTCAGTTTGATGTTGACAATACAACACAGACACAAACAAACCACTGTACATTAAAAACAGCAACTGACTGAGAACATCAGCACGACTTAAAGAAAGTGATCAAAAGAATACAGAACGTATGAACCGGCTCCTCTACACAGATGTTGTGCAGCATAGGTGGACCGCTCTGGGTTGGCAAAGTTGAAAAGCTCCAGCGCGCGTCTTGGTGCCACCCACACGCTGAGACCTAGCTCATTAGCTGTCCTCCTGTGATGTCTAAATTAGCGAGTCAGCAGATGGTGGACTCAAAGTACAGGGGAGGACTTCTGCCCCCCGGTCCTGAACCACCTGGGCTGCTCAGCCAGGCGGGGGATACGGGTTCGATTCCCTATTTCAACATGCAGATGCCCAACCGCTGCTCACTCCTGCCCCTCATCAAGGACTTGCATCTGAAATGAATGTCTTAAGATAAAAAGGTATGCTAAACAGCATGAGTGTGAGCATGAAATCTGGCTAAAAAACGAACTATTATTGGTGGTTTGTCTTTGGGCTGCATGCACATGAGATGAGATGATAGAAACTTTAGCTTTCTCTTTAGGAATGCTGCGTCATCATGACGAACAGCAGCCCAGGAAAGAGAGAAAGACGTGAACATGTATGGCGTTACATTGGCTTTAATCACACGAAGAACGTACAAACCGCTGTCCTCCCCTGAGATCCGGCCAACATACGGAGAGATAAAACAGTGGCGTATCAAGCCACGGGCCTGTGATACATTAGGCTCCACACACCATGAGAGGATTCAACCGTCTTTTAACTTTGCATACTCCTTCTGAAAACGTTGCACCACCACAAAGGCTGCGTCTCTCCCCCTCACACTCCAACCCTCGCTCGGTGACAGAGGGTACGACAGCGGTGAAGGACGTGGAAATCATTGGTCTGGTGGTTTTCTGTGGAGAACACCCCTTGGAGGTCAACCACACGGCCACGAGAGGGTGGAAACTGACAGAAGTTGCAACACTTCTAAAAAAAGAAGAAGAAGAAGAAGAGGCCTGAGGCTTACATTCCATAGTGTGATCACAAACAACTGGTTCTGCGTCCCGCTTTACATTTGTGAGGACGTGATTGAAAAGATGCAAATTGGTTGCAGCTTTCCCCCCCGTATGTCATAAGATGCACACTATGAGGGTGTTTTAGCAGTCTGTGTTGCAGTGTTTGCAGCTAATTGTTTTAATGCTTGAGGGTATTCTGTTAGATGTGACAGGTCCTCCCCACCCCCCACCCCCCAAGAAAAGGCCAACAAGCGTGTTCATGCATTGTGCTCTGTGGTTAAGTGTTAAAGAGTGTGTGTGTGTGCCAGTGAATGTGTGCGTGTGTGTTTCCGTATGTGTGCGTGTGTGTGGGGGGTAGAGTTAAGGTGACAGGTTATTGAAATGGGTTGGGATCTCTGAGCCTGAGGAATGCCTTAAGATGAAGTAAGCCTTGTGACTGAGGAGGAAGCATTGTGTGTGTGCGGTAAGAGCGCTTACAGCTATGAAACAATATCCAGATTCAAATGCATTTCTTTCTGCTCTGTTTCCACCTGTCAGGTGTTTCAGCCAACAGCAACAAGAGAGAGGAGGCCAAGGAAGACACAGGTGCACGGGGTGTGTTTGCCTGTGTGTGTGTGTGTGTGTGTGTGTGTGTGTGTGTGTGTGTGTGTGTGTGTGTGTGTGTGTGTGTGTGTGTGTGTGTGTGTGTGTGTGTGTGTGTGTGTGTGTGTGTGTGTGTGTGTGTGTGTGTGTGTGTGTGTGTGTGTGTTTGGGTCTGTGTGTGTGTGTGTGTCTGGGTGTGTCTGTCTCTGTGTTGTATTTTTGTCTATAAATGTGGGCCAAACACACACACAAACACACACACACACACACACACATATATATATATATATATATATATATATATATATATATATATATATATATATATATATTTGCCCAATATAATATCCCTTTTCCTGGAGCTCCTCCTCCCTGGTTCCTGGTACAGGGCTGATGAGGCCTGATGAAGGGGTGATGAGGCCTGATGAAGGGGTGATGAGGCCTGATGAAGGCCTGATTAAGGCCTGATGAAGGGGTGAGGCTCCCCACGGAGTGTGGATTCATTCAGACAATAGGAACTAGCGGGGGTGGGAGGGGGTTAACTCTCTTTGGGACAATAACAGACAGCATGTGCCCCTCCCCTCTCACTCTCTCCCCTATCCTCCCTATATCTGCTCCCCCCGCCCTCTCTGTGTCTTTCTTCCCCCTCCCTCTTACTCTGTCTCCCTCTCCG
>NC_079417.1:19616837-19636837 GCF_026213295.1 Gadus chalcogrammus
CTATTTAAAATACACTGAAACAGTAATAGCTTAAAAAGACAACGAATGATAAATAACCGCAAATAAGAGTGTGAGCAGTGACGCGGCGCTGGATAATTAGGATCATCCCGAACTAAACGCTGAAAGCCGCGGGCCGGGCAGGGGGACAGCCCCGGCCCGGGACAATGTGCAGGGGGCGCACAGGACAAAACAGCCTGGTCTCCAGCAGAGTGTTGTTTCTGATCATTGTGTCTGCTGAAAGAGGGGAGGAGGGCCGCGGTTAAGAAGATTACAGCCGGACCCCACCCGTACGTTTAATCAACATGCCTCCTCACCAGCCGCAACAATGTCAAACATGTCTGCATCGCCGCCCGCCTCCAGTCCCTCTCCCCTCTCTCCCTCTCTCTCCCTCTCTCCCTCTCTCATTCTCTCTCCTCTCTCTCCCTCTCTCCCCTCTCTCATTCTCTCTCCCTCTCTCCCTCTCTCCCTGTCTTCCTCTCTCCGACTCTTCCTCTCTCCCCCTCCCTCTCTCCCTCTCTCTCCCTGTCTCCCCCTCTCTCTCCCTCTCCTTCTCTCTCCCTCTCTCCCTGTCTTCCTCTCTCCGACTCTTCCTCTCTCCCTCTCTCTCTCTCCCTCTCTCCTCCCTGTCTCGCCCTCTCTCCCCTCTAACCTCTCTCCCTGTCTCCCCCTCTCTCTCCCTCTCCTTCTCTCTCCCCTCTCTCCCTGTCTTCCTCTCTCTGACTCTCCTCTCTCCCTCTCTCTCTCCCTCTCTCTCCCTGTCTCGCCCTCTCTCCCCTCTAACCTTCTCTCCCTGTCTCCTCCTCTAACCTTATCTCCCTGTCTCCCTCTCTCTCTCCCTCTCGCTCCCTCTCTGTCCCTCTCTCTCCCTCTCTCCATGTCATGGCATGATACCGCACATGTTGGGACAACATGGGGGAGTGGTCCTGAACCGGCTGTCGTGGAGGGAGCTGTCTATACGCTGTGAGGGCCGCTCGGTGTGATCTGCCTCCGAGTCGGTCCCACCTCCATTTTAACGGCGTGCCAACATACTTCACACTCCTCCGCTTCCTGGCGCCGCAAAATACGGAGAGGAAGAGACGAACATTTGACGTTTTTCCACTGATCAATATGGTGGGAGGAGAGGAGCTGCTGCATTCTGTGGCCTTCGTTGCTTTCATCCGTGGTTAAATATGTAAATAAAATGTCTAAAGTCATTCTTCAAAGGGGAACAAAAGAAGAAAAAAAAGGCAGAAGGGGGGGGGCGGTGGAGCTGAGGGAAAAGACAGCCATAAAATTCCTGCAATTCTCCATAACATTAGCCGGTGGGGAGGTTGGGGGGTGGGGGGCTCCCAGCCAGAGCCTAGCAGCAGGGGAGCCAGCGCGCTCCATACAATCACACATCTCAAATCCCACACACACAAAAAATAAAATATCTTTTCAGCTTCAGCCATCAAAGGGTCCTCCCGCCTCGCCCCATCACATGCACACACACACACTCACACACAGACGTGCACGCACGCACACACACACACACACACACACACACACACACACACACACACACATACACACACACACACAAACCCACCCATGCCCACACCCTTTAACTTTATTTAGTAACAGAATTATCA
The DNA here is from genome assembly GCF_026213295.1 of Gadus chalcogrammus. Lineage (NCBI taxonomy): Eukaryota > Metazoa > Chordata > Actinopteri > Gadiformes > Gadidae > Gadus > Gadus chalcogrammus. The sequence goes on from NC_079417.1 coordinate 19,618,448, forward strand.
CACAGTGGCTGATTTCTCAGTTGTGGAGGCGCAAGCACGGCTTGCTTCATCACCCTGTTATGGTTATTAAGATGAGATAAATAGTGATTTAGTGTGTGCGTGTGCGTGTGCGTGTGTGTGTGTGTGTGTGTGTGTGTGTGTGTGTGTGTGTGTGTGTGTGCGTGCGTGCGTGCGCGTGCGCGCGTGCGCGTGCGTGCGTGCGTGCGTGCGTGCGTGCGTGCGTGCGTGTGTGTGTGTGTGTGTGTGTGTGTGTGTGTGTGTGTGTGTGTTTTGTTTGTTTGGCCCAACACAGAAAGCACAAACGCTAAAAATAATGATAACAATGGCTGGTCGGGATAAAGACCAGTAGAGGACCAAACTGGCAGACACTGACAGATAAAGACACATATCTCCCATCCCCATTTAAAAGAGATCTCAGTGCTGACCCACAAAACCATCATGGTTACAGAGAACATGAGGTGCAGGGGGAGACGATGGAGATGCAGAAAAAGGTGATGGTGAGGACAAAAAACCACCATGGGGACACAGAGCAGAGGCTGGAGATGGAGAGGAGAAAACACCTGATGGTGAGGACAAAAACACCAAAATCAAACAAAGGAAAGGGTGTGGCTTTTCATTAGCCATTGCAACCCTGTTGCCTGTTTTCCTGTCATTGCACCAAAGACAGAAATAATAAGGTAGCCACAGAGATACCGTTGGTAACACACAGTGTCTGCAATACTATTTCTTCCGACCGGAGCTAGCTATCTTAAGGACACGATGATGGCCGTCTGAGAGCAGAGATGCTGATGTTACAATCCGTCTGCTGCAGGTTGGAGCTGAGGGGAACACCTCCGGAACACGGCCAGCTCTCGCTGGCCTTTCTCTCAGACCGGGTTGACAGCTGTGGGCCGATTCACCGCACTGGCACCGAAGAGAACAGAACGCAGCTTAAAGGGTTTTGAACCAGTAAACTGACAACCAGTGATGTGAGCGGGTGCTTACATATACCTGGAAGAATGTTTTCTCTCTTTCTGCTTTCTTATTTTTTCGGGAGAGAGGGGGGGGGTGCAATGTATGAAGCTGAAAGCAAACATCATGCTGAGCGAAGAACGCTGTCTAAGCCTGCTTGCTTCACATGAGGCCAGTAAACAGTTATGATGGGAAAGACCAGTACACACACACACACACACACACCTCACACACGCACACACAAACCCCTCACACACACCTCACACAGACCTCACATATATACACGATTCAAGCAAGTGATGGACGGAGATAGGAGGTGAAACACAACAGTGGGTGGGGGGGGTGAGCGTATCCATAAGTGTATTCATATTCTATATTTGTGCTTGTAGCCGCTCACAATGATACCAACAGCATGATACGCCAGGAGTGAGATAGGCCACGCTAAGCCATTAGGCCACGCCGGTGCTGCTGTGCTCATCTCGTCCAGGCACATTTCACATCTACCCAGCGCCGCTAAGATGGGCCCGTGGTATATAAAAACCCACTCGCTCAAACACATGTGTGTCGGTCTATTACGTGGATTTCACCCCCTGTGATGGGGACAAAGGCTGGGCGCCGCAGTGTACAAATCTTACAAGCACAAACTTTAAGAAGGTAATGTTAGTTACTGGCTAGAGGGAACCTGGGGTCACGACGGAGGAGAGAGAGAGAGTGAGAGAGAGAGAGAGAGAGAGAGAGAGAGAGAGAGATAGAGAGAGAGAAGAGAGAGAGAGAGAGAGAGAGAGAGAGAAGAGAGAGAAGAGAGATGATGGGGGGGGGGGGGGGAGAAGACACAAAGGATGGCTCCTGACAAGATCTTTCCTTCTCTGTCTTTTATTGCCCCTCAAGCGAGCTGGCTGTTAAAACTCGACCAGTAGCTGTACTTTTGGTCCTCTGACATTTTATTTGATATTTCGTGAAAACTAGGTATACAATTTCATTTTTACATAGAATATGTATTTCCGTCTCATATTCATTGTTTAATGGAATAGGCAATAGCAACACTGGAAAATAAAACATTTACTTAGATGCGCATTAAAGTGTACTTTTTACTATGATGAAATGTCTGTAAAACATTCTACATTATAATATCCGTAGGAGAGCAAAAGCACAAAATAGGCCTTCTTATCTTCAGATCATAACGGTCTCACATGCATACCACTGCTCTTATGTGAATTAACGGCATCATCCCCTCACCTTCGAAACTCATACTCAAGTGTTGAAGAGAAGTGGGAATCAACGAACAGGCCTAAACGAGCCCAATCCTCTATAAATGATGGGAATACGAGCCTGTGATGGCTGGACGCGCAGTTTATCTTCAGGTCCTCAGACCGAGGTTCATGTATTGTTTTCGAGAGGGCGTACTTTACTAGGCTAGAAGAAAACCAGAGTGTTACACTTTCATGTTTGTCATCCAGGGAGAGGTAAAATGTTCTGTTAAAATACTTTTCACATGACCTGACATGTGACATTTTTTTGATATAGGCTGAAAAAAAAAAAAAAAAAAAAAAAAAAAAAACATATGCCATCGCCAAAAAGGTAAATGTAATCAATATAAATACATACATACATATATATATTTACTTATTTTTATGTATTTTATGTATCTTTTTATATCGGATCTTCTCATATCAAGCATTTAAAAAAAAACGCTTGATATGAGAAGATCGGTTGACCTGCACTTCTGAAATGATCTGAACACTATTTTGATCGTGCAAACACATGGACGTTTGAAGTTTGCTGTAAACCTTTAAACGCTGTCGTGAGTGATTGGCCAACAAGCCGTTCCGCACGATTTGAATAGTAATCAACATGTCAGTGTAATCTTCTTATGCAAAGTAGTTGTCTTTGAAGGCGGATCTCTTGGCAGGTCGGAGGAGGAGGCGGAGGAGGACGGCAGGCGACTAGCACCACAGACCAGACGAGTGCTTCCACCAGACGCTTGAACGCGACCAGTCAGAGGAGGTTATGATCCAGATCTCTGCTCCAGGACCCACAGAGCTGCCTCTGCGGAATGATCCACACATCTGCTCTACGATCCAGACCTCTGCTCTGCTTTATTATCCACAGATCTCCGTTAACCGCTGGGGACATGTATGTCGCTGACTGGATCGTCGTCTACGAGATCCAAACTTCCCGCACCTCCCGATCGAACTAAAGTGAACATTGGAAAGTAGCGCGTGTTTTTTGCTCCTCTTCTGATAAGTTTCCCAGCACTCAGTCTCCGCTGTGCCATCGTGGGTTCCCCGGAACGTCCCGAGTGTGGCGAGAGGACTCGGAGAGCCCGAAACAAGAAGTTTCCCACAACCTGGAATATAAAACCGATTACATATTTTCTTTAAGAAGTATATTGCATCTCTCGCCTGGCTGCATCGTGTTCATTATTACATGCCGCTGTGTTCTGCGGAAGAGCATCGACAGTTAAGTGTCCTCCACAACATGTCGATGCATGGAGTTCAGCGCATCGCGACTTCAACTTCCACGGGACGCAATCCGGCGTTTCTAACCCTCCGGGATCAACGCGTTTTAAACCATCAGGCAGAAGCACCAGGACGGGGATCAAACCGACGCCTCTGGAAGCGTGTGTACTTGGGTCTCTGGTCAGGTAGCCAACACGCACATTAAACATTGAATGCATGCATCAGGATGAAAGCTACGCGTGCGTATTAGTGAACAGTAGTAAACATTAAACACAAAAAAGTGTTTGTTGCAAAGGCTGTTGAGATCGAGAGATTAAAATGGCTCAGATTTCGGATCATGGACTTATTTATGTGCTTCTGAGTACCGTTGTATTTTGGAGCGGCGGGGGACGGGCCATTAGCTCCTTAGACTCGGACCGCTCTGGCGAGGGACGGTGTCAACACATTAACATCCCCCTGTGTAAGGACATCGGCTACACATGACCCGTATGCCCAATCTAATGGGCCACGAGGACCAAAGGAAGCAGCCATTGAGATCCAAGAATTCGCTACTTTGATCGAGTTTTGGCTGCCATAGCACCTGAAGTTTTCCTGTGTTCACTGTATGCGCCTATGTGCACGGAGCAGGTGTCACGCCTATTGCAGCCTGTCGGGTCATGTGTGAGCAGGTCAAACTCGGCTGCTCTCCCATCCTGGAGAAATTCAAATACCGCTGGCCCGAATCCCTCGACTGCTCCAGGCTGCCCACCAAAAACGACCCCAACAACCTCTGCATGGAGGCCCCAACAACGGCTCCGAGGAGCTCCCTAAGGTCTCCCACACCCAGTCGCCAGACCTCAGGCCTCAGCGGCCCCTCAAAGGGCAGGATTTCCCCCCCAAGGAGAGCAGCGCTGGGGGCGGCGGCGGCGGCAGCAAGGGCACCTGCAGCAACCCCAGCAAGTTCCACTACGTTGAGAAGAGCGACTCTTGCGCGCCAAGTGCCACCCCAAGGTGGACGTGTACTGGAGCCAGGGCGACAAGCACTTCTCCCTGGTGTGGATGGCGGTGTGGTCCATCCTGTGTTTCGTCTCGAGCTCCTTCACCGTGCTCACCTTCCTCATCGACCCGCAGCGCTTCAAGTACCCCGAGAGGCCGATCATCTTCATGTCCATGTCCTACTGCGTCTACTCGGTGGGCTACCTGGTCCGGCTGTTCGTGGGCGCCGAGCGCGTGGCCTGCGACCGGGACCGGCGGCGTGCAGTACGTCATCCAGGAGGGCCTGGAGTCCACGGGCTGCACCATCGTGTTCCTCGTCCTTTACTACTTCGGCATGGCCAGCTCACTGTGGTGGGTGATCCTCACCCTCACCTGGTTCCTGGCCGCCGGGAAGAAGTGGGGGACACGAGGCCATCGAGGCCAACAGCAGCTACTTCCACCTGGCGGCGTGGGCCATCCCCGCCGTCAAGACCATCATCATCCTGGTGATGAGGAAGGTGGCCGGGGGACGAGCTGACGGGCGTGTGCTACGTGGGCAGCATGGACGTCAAGGCGCTGACGGCCTTCGTGCTCATCCCGCTCTCCTGCTACCTGGTCATCGGCACGTCCTTCCTGCTGTCGGGCTTCGTGGCGCTCTTCCACATCCGCCGGGTCATGAAGACGGAGGGCGAGAACACGGACAAGCTGGAGCAGCTGATGGTGCGCATCGGGGTGTTCTCGGTGTTGTACACGGTGCCCGCCACCTGCGTCATCGCCTGCTACTTCTACGAGCGCCTCAACATGGACTACTGGCGCGTGCTGGCGGACGAGCAGCGCTGCGGCCGAGGTCGGCATGGGCGGCGGCGGCGGGGAGGAGTGCGTCATGAAGGCCTCCCTCCCCGCCGTGGAGATCTTCATGGTGAAGGTGTTCATGCTGCTGGTGGTGGGCATCACCAGCGGCATGTGGATCTGGACCTCCAAGACCTTGCAGTCCTGGCAGAACGTGTTCAGCCGCAAGCTGAAGAAGCGCACGCGGAGGAAGGCGGCCAGCGTGTTCACAGCAGCAGGCCCTACATCAAGCCCCACCCCTCGCTCAAGGGCCACGCCGGCACCAAGTACGGGCCCACGCGGCCGCCGCCCACCTGCGTTTAAGCGGGCCGTGTTGTTTGGCCTTGAGACGAAGAAACGTGTACAAAAAGCTCTTAACTACATGACACTTTTTATTGTGATTCAAAGTGCCCTCCTAATATCCTAATAAAGGGGTTCATGTTTTGTTGTTGCCGTGTTGACGTTGACGCAGTGTTGATCTCTCTTCGGATCTTCCGTCATCACGTGCGTTGACGGCTGCCTTCTCTTGTGTGACACTGTGCCTGTACAGATGCCGTGGATTCACGGCTCCTGTTGAGGAATTCTGGGAATTAATCCAAAAAATGAGTTTTGTTCCATAACAAAGCGGAACAGTGGGGTATACCATGTGGACGTGCCATGGGGATGCTTTAACATTGTGCAATATGTATAGGAGGATTAAAAGACAATTGGACTATTCCTGACTGATCGGAGGAGGGGAACGTACCCCGAAAGACATTACATGAATGGCCTGAATATTGATATAGAGTATTGCATTTTGATAGATTTGAATAGAAGCTGAGGCGGTCATTTGTTTGTACTGGCGCTCCACCAGTAGGATGAACTGCTCAGGACAGTGTGGACGCCCCGCTGGGAGGCAAACATTGGGGCATTAGCGTAACAAGCACTCGTTTTTGGGGAAATTAAGAATATTTTTAAACACAGTTTGAGTTCTTCCTGTTTTTCTGCTGTTTTATAGCACAATGACAATTTGTATATAATTCTAAAGGTTCATATTTTATAGAAAAATAATAAAACATTCTAGTTTTAAATGCTCACAAAACTAGAAAACTTGCATTGCCACTTGCTTTGTCTCCATTCTTCTTTAATCAAATATTATATCCAACACTAAATGTGCTTCTAGCTAGCGGTTTCAATATAAATCAAAACAAATTGCTTTTAAGTTATGTTTATGCATTATGCATTCATTTGAACATTATTCTCGAGATCCTTAAAATGCATCATGCTCTGAGCATTATTTAGTGTACAAACACTTTATTATTTGTGAACAATGACATCCAGTTCTTATTTTAATCTTAAAAGGGAATCATTTCCAACGTTTAAGCTAATGGCAAAGATAGCATTAACTATGTTCCTATTTTAGTACTGTTTCATAATTTATTTTTCAAATGTATAGCCTGTCTGTCACTGGTCTCATTGGCTGACTTGAAGCGGGGGGGTGGGGCAGCAGATTGGGGTGGCTAGATCACATCAAAGAGATTAGTGAGTGATTTAATCATCAGAGAGAGAGGAGGTGGGTATTCCTCCTCATCTGAAACCTACGGAGACCTGTGTCTTTATACAAATATATTTATATATAAAGGACCGTAAGCTCACCCGTTTTGTCAGAAGTTATTTTTAAACACTGAAAAATGAGGTCAACATTGATGCAGAGCCTTTGATATAAGTACCCTTTATTAGAGCAACAGAAAAAGGCTCTTCTTAGAAGCCTCTTTTTGTGTAGTTTGTCAGGAGAGGCTTATCTGTCAAGAAGACGATCACAGTTTGGCAGGAAACCCGGGACTAGTAGATGTTTAGCATATTGTCGAATGCTAAATGCCTGCTAAGTCATTAACAGGCCAAGAGTAGGTAAAACGGATGTCATTAACAAGGCCGGACAGATATTTATTGTTATCAGATAGGTGGATATGTCTTGGTTTTATGTTTCTGATTGTCGATCTAATCGCAGCTCCTAGTTCGGATCACCAAACAGCAAATAGATTAATGCTTTGTCTCCAGGCTTGCCCTCATCTTTTTTTCCTTCCCTGTTATTATGTTTCCTTTGTGTGTGTGTACAAGTGTGACTGTGTCTATATCAATGATAGTGTTACACAATAACCCCACCATTCAGGAACGGATTAGAAAGTTTGTAGGCCTTGGCTTTGGATGAAGGATCGCTCCAAACCGAAACACAAAATGCATGTCTTTCCCTTTCAGTTTTTCAGACGGGCCCGTTGACATTTCTAAAGGCAACATCTGGCCGGGATTTAAAGTCGTTACACATTGACGGAAGCCCATTTCTAAAGCATGACCGAGTGAAATATCATGGTCTGGGGCCCCTTACTATCTAGTGTTTCGGTTAGATGATCCTTGTAGTGTAAACAGTGTCAGTCTCTCCGGTACAAGTCTCGTCTTGAGCAGGTCTTTTGTCCTGACAGCTCACGCAGAAGCAGTGTGAATACTCTGACCCATCCTCCAGTGTTAGTTTGATGTCTGATACAAGGTGGTTACCGCGTTCTCGCCCCAGTTTTGTTAGGAATAGATTAATACAATTAACGTAAAAAAAATTCAATGGTACGCAAATGGGCACCTTGGCCCCCCTTCTCCTGTGTGTCATGCAGCAGAGTTTGAAGGGAGGGTGCCCCCCCTCTCTCCCCAGTCTGATAAAGTTGCAGAAGCGCGGTAAATGTGCTTTCCCCGAGGCCTTTCCAGTCCCAGCATAAATCCGACCGGTTTTAAAAGTCCCAACAAAAAAATAGGCACATTGACTCACGGCTTCTTGTGTGTGGCTGAATCAAAGTCAGCCACTGTCTATTGATACTCTGCGCTGCTGTGAGAGAAGAAGGAAAAAAAGGAAAAAACCCACAAAAAAAAAGATGAGTGCTTCTGAGAGCTTCGACAGAGGCCACCTGGATAACTGCCCCCCGAGGTGTCTGGAAAGGCTGTAAATATAAATGACAGTTACCTCCCCCCCACCCCCCCTGAGGGCTCCTTCACCCAAGCAGCCATCACTCTCTGCGGCTGCTCTGCTCTTCAAAGGAGAGGCTGCTCAGAGCAAGGGCAGCGGGAGAGGGTGGCTAGAAATCACACTCGACCGCGTGGGCTCAAAGATTTAAGGCTTTTTCTCCCCCCCCCCACCCCCCCCAACTCTGTCGCTGAGAAAAGTAAAAGTAAATCACTTATATATGTATGTATATATATATGTATAAATATATGTATATAAAGAAGAGTTATCCAGACATAAAATGAGTTTAAGTAGTTTGTTTTGTTGAAGACATAAGATTATTCGACATGACATATTTTAAGATTTAAGAAGTGTTTGTCTGTGTGTGTGTGTGGTGTGTGTGTGTGTGTGTGTGTGTGTGTGTGTGTGTGTGTGTGTGGTGTGTGTGTGTGTGTGGTGTGTGTGTGTGTGTGCGTTTAGTCCTGTTCCCTACAATGGGTCATCCCAGTGGGTAATCTGACAGCAGTCGGTTACAGCGAGCAATGTGTATCAAGGTCAACACATCCTAAAGTCTCAATAACCAATTTCCACTTCCCCCCACCAAGAAGTTAGTCTTCCTCTTTATCCTCTTCACCCCCCCACACCACCACACCACACACACACTCCCGTCTCTAAAGATGAAATCATATGGGCGGCGAACATCAGTGAAGTTCAGATTAGAAAAAATGAAAGGGGAGTTTCCCGCTTGAAAACGGCTTTGTTTGATTGGCGTTGAACCTTCTACATAATTGTTTGGATTTAATTGGCCGCGAAGTAATTTTCCACTGCATGTCGTCTGGAACGGGCTTGTTTCACACCCTGTTGCAGCACCTGATGTCAGGTGTTACGCGCCTAGAGTGGAGGTATCTACGTGTCAGGGGCTGACTCTGGGTTTAGTCAGAGAAACAGCTGGCGGAGGCGGCAGCGTTACTGAGCCCAAACCAACAAGCCGTTAAATCACATGACACGTGGACGAGAAACACATAGTTATGTTTATCACAGCAGCGGCTTGAGTGTGTGTGCGTTTGTGTGTGTGTGCGTGTGTGTGTAAGGATACATGCATGCATGCCTTTGGGTGTGTGCTCTCTCTTCTCTTTGGCTGCTGCCGCTGTTCAGGGCGGTCGTGAAGTTCTGACACAGTGACATAAATCAGGCTGCTGGATGACTGGCGGCTGAGACGGCGAGTCTTTGATCAGGCTTTGCTGCATCGCAATAACCCCCCCCCCTCCGATACACGCACACGCACATACAAGCACATGCACACACATACACATACAAATACACACACACATACAAGCACACACACACACACACACACAAGCACACACACAAAATTACAAGCACACACACACACGCAGTCCTCCTCATCAGCTGCACTGGCAGCACCTGTTTGCTAGTTCAGGCCTGTCTGGTTTGGAGCAAAGAGCTCGGCTTCCCCAGGTCTGTAGCCGGTACATGACACAGACGCACAACACACACGCCCACATAGAACACTTACAACACATACACTCTCAAACACAGAACACACGCTAACTCAAGGCACACGCAGAACATACGTCAGCTCACCGCACACACACTCACACACAGAACACACGCTAACTCACTGCAGACACACTCACACACAGAACACACACTAACTCAGCGCACACACACTCACACACATACTCACACACACTCACAAACACTAACTCACCACGCACACACTCACACAAAGAACACACACTCAACTCACAAACACTCACACACAGAACACACACTAACTCACCGCACTCACACTCACACACAGAACACACACTAACTCACAGCACACACACACCGCAAACAGGAATTTTACTGTCAGAGCTTTTCTCCAAAGATTTACGCCTTCAATAACATCCAACGCGTATAATGGGTCTCTCTTATTAGATATGGGGCCCTCTTTGGAACTGATTGCAATCAACACCTTTTGCATATTCTGTTTCTTTTCTTTTGCTCTATGACACCAAAAGAAACCACTGGATTGATAAGGTTAAAATTAAAATGCAGCCTTGTTGCTGCGGTTTGAAGCCGGCTCTTTCACCTTTGAACTTCTCCAAGGGAGCTTTACATTTCCTGTGTATCAGAAAGCTAGTCTCCTTTCTCCCAACCCCCAGTATCTTGTGGTTCACAAATCCCTGACTTCAGAGGATTACGCTTGATAGTGAGGAGTGGGTGGGATTCATGTTCCGCGTTGATCCGCGTCGCCAGAAATCTAGGGCGCTACCACATCATAACGGCCCGATGTGCACAAAACAAAATGGGAAACGCACACAGTCTTCGACAGCATGACAACTGAGGTGGGGAAGACAACAAAGTGAAAGCAGACGACACACAGTCCTTGTGTTGAGGGGGAGGGGGTGCAGCAGTTCCCACTCTCAGCGACTCGCTGCAGTGGAAGGTGAGAGTAATTACATAAAAGCCCGACAACAATGAGCTCCTTTCCCCTGCAAGGCAAAGGGGAGGTGGGCGTGGGCCGGGGCACTTCTCTTTTTTGTTCCTTTTTCAAATGCATAATGAAGAGCCTCCCAGGCTCTCCACTGATCAAACAAGTGTTTGATAGTGGCTTTTGTTGGAGAGAGCATGAATATGTTTATTTGCATGTGAAGAAGTGGGTGACTTTGAGGTGAAGATCAGGCAGATTAGTGTTAGCTAGGAGAAACCTGTGCTAACGGACCCCCGACCCCCCCCCCCCCATGCATAGGAACTTCCTCTCAGGACTGGTTATTCAGCATACAAGGGAGTTTGTGTGTGTGTGTGTGTGTGTGTGTGTGTGTGTGTGTGTGTGTGTGTGTGTGTGTGTGTGTGTGTGTGTGTGTGTGTGTGTGTGTGTGTGTGTGTGTGTGTGTGTGTGTTGTGGTGGCCCAGCCGCTGAGCAGTGCCCCACATGGCCACGGGGTGGCCACAAAGGCAGGCAAAGGCAGCCAAGGGGTGTGGTTCTGGATGGGAGGTACTACTCAGCTTACCCTGCACAGGTGCGCTGAGTTAGCCCTGCAATCAGAGGGCCCTTTTAACTCCACCAGAACAGGCTGAAGACAGACTGGCTGGAGGAGCGTGTGGTGTGGGGACCAGAGACACGTTAGGCCAGTCTCGTGGTAAGAGGCCTGTGGCCAACCCTCTTGAACAATCCAAACCTAATCAATGAAGATACGTCCAAGTGGACCAAAGAGCTGTTGTGTCGGTGTGTGTGAATTGTGTCGTGCTGAAACCCGACCGCAGGCCGGCAGCTGAAGAGGAACCCCAACGACTAGCTGAAGAGGAACCCCAACGACTTGGAGAGGAAACCCAAGCCGAGCTAGGGCGAAGAGGTCAGTGGCAGGGACCACAGACCCCACTAACCTCGGACTATCTTTCTCGCTCTCTCTCTGGCCCCACCCCAGGAAGAGCCAGAAAGGGCACCCTGACGACAGCCGCCAAACCGGTGAAGATTTGAGTTGCCTTTTGCCCCCTCCCTTTTCCCCCTGCACCTTTTTATAAATAAATGACTTAAGTTGATTTCACCGCAACCCCCGCTTCCGCCTGTTCTATTCTGATGGTGATCCCACTGTTCTACCTCAGAGACCAGGCGCCCACATATGGTGGAGGATGCGGGCATTCTGAGTCCTCGCTATCAGTGGGTGAACCGATCGGAATAAAAAAAAAAATATATATATATATATTTTTGAACATGGAAGAAACCATGAGAGCCATCTTGGAAACCCAAGCCACGCTGCAGTCAGCTGTAGCTGAGTTGTGCAGGGTAAGCGGAAGACAAGAGCGACGACCACGAGATGTGCTGACCAAGCAGACGCCGGATGATGACGTAGAGACATATATTGCCTTGTTCGAAAGGACTGCAACAAGGGAGAACTGGCCAAGAGCAGAATGGGCGAACAACCTAATGCCCTTCTTGACTGGGGAAGCTCAGAAAGCCTGTCGGGACCTTTCCGTTGCAGATGCCATGAACTCTGATACGGTCAAGGTTGCCATCCTGGCTCAGTATGGACTTAGCCTTCCTGCACGGGCCCAGCGTGTGCATGAATGGAGCTATGACCCTGCGGTTCCAGTCCGGGCCCAGGTAACGACACTGGTCCGTCATACCAAGAGCTGGCTGGAGGAAGCTGCAGGGCCACCAATAGTGGACCGCGTTGTGATTGACCGGTGCCTCCGGGGACTGCCAAACGACGCCAAGAGGTATGTCGCCCAGCAGGGGGCTCCAAGTGTGGACAGATTAATAGCCTTGCTGGAGAACCACAGGGTGATGGGTAGCATGATGCGATCAGAAAGTGTCATGCATACTAACTTTAAAGCCAACAGAGGGAAAGAGACCAGTGGCAAAGCTGTGAACACGCCAACAGCCCGGACACCGACTGGCTGGACCAGACAGACGGAGAGGCGAGAACCAATGCCTCCTCCTCGCCCACGTTGCTACTCCTGTGGCCAGGAGGGACACCTAGCCAGAAAGTGTCCGGACCGGGATGAACCGATGCCTACGGCCGCATCTACGGGTGGTAAGGGCTTCTTCAGCCAGACCCTAACTACCTGTTGGGCCCACCAGGGGGCCCCAGCCCCAAAGTGCCCTGTTAAGATAGGCGGGAGGGACACAGAAGCACTCCTTGACTCCGGAAGCATGGTTTCACTAATCAGACCGCAGTTTGCTAGTGACACCTGGGGAGAAGAGATCTCCGTCTCCTGCATCCATGGAGACACCCGGAAGTATCCCACCTCGGAGGTCCAGGTGATTACTCCCCACGGACCATTCACTCTGCGGGTCGGGGTTGTAGAGCAACTGCCGGTGCCAGTGCTTTTCGGCCGAGACAGCCCGCTCTTCTCCCACTACTGGCCGGAGAAATTGAGGAACCGGAATAGGCGAATCCGAAGACGCCCGGTTGGGACGAAGGCCTCCGCCACCCACCAGGCTTGTGCCGCCGTGTCACCCGATGGCAGCCCTGCGGAATCCAGCGATGACGAAGTGAATAGGCCCCTCCATAGGCAAAGTACAGAAACGGATCCTGGACGTGCAGCGGAGAGGAGCAGGAGCCTCTGGAAGAGATACAGTCGGATGAGGTATTCTCAGAGTTCCCCCAAGTCGAGGTGGATGAAACTCTCAGGCCTGGACGATTCGGCTCAGCCCAGCTGCAGGATCCCAACCTGACCCAAGCCTGGAGGGATGTCCGATAGTTGAGGGCCAAAACCAGGATGGGGTGAGTCAAGTGTCTTTTCCCCATTTCATGGTTAAAAATAAGCTGCTGTACCGAGTAACAAGAAAAGACTCTGAAATCTTTGAACAGTTGCTTGTCCCCAGGGAATATGTCACCAAAGTGTTGTACCTAGCACACTCCCACCTACTAGGGGAGCATTTAGGGAGAGAAAAGACCTATGACCGTGTCCTCCGCCGCTTCTACTGGCCGGGGGTCAAGAGAGCCGTGGAGGAGTACTGTCGACACTGTGGAGAGTGTCAAATCAACTCCCCTAAGGTAGCGTATCGAAATCCCTTAATACCCCTTCCAATCATTGAAACCCCCTTTAGTAGGATTGGCATGGACATTGTCGGACCCCTCCCGAAGTCTAGCAGCGGCCACCGCTATATCTTAGTCATTCTGGATTACGCCACACGGTATCCAGAGGCCATTCCCCTACGCTCGGCAACAGGAAGGGCGGTCGCCCGGGAAATGTTCCTGCTCTTCAGTAGAGTGGGATTGCCTGAGGAAATCCTTACAGACCAGGGATCCTGCTTTATGTCTGGGGTGATGAAAAGACTGTGCCAAAGTCTGAAGGTGAGGCAAATTAAAACCTCTGTCTACCACCCTCAGACAGATGGACTCGTGGAAAGGTTCAATCAAACCCTCAAGCACATGCTGCGCAAGGTTGTAGAGGTGGATGGTAAGAATTGGGACCAGCTGCTGCCTCATGTCCTTTTCTCCATACGTGAAGTTCCCCAGGGTTCCACTGGATTTTCACCATTCAAACTATTGTACGGACGGAGACCCCGGGGCATGCTGGATGTGGCCAAGGAAGCCTGGGAGCAGCAGCCATCCCCCCAGCGCAGTGTCGTGGAGCACGTGGAGCAGATGCACCACCGAATGACCCAGGTGTGGCCCTTGGTTCGTGAACACATGCAGCAAGCCCAGGCACAACAGGCACAGGTGTACAATCGAGGAGCCCAGGTGAGAGAGTTCGAACCAGGACACAAAGTGATGGTCTTGGTCCCCACGAATGCCTGCAAGTTTTTAGCCAAATGGCAAGGACCTTATGAGATAATGGAACGAATGGGACCAGTGAACTACAGGATACGACAGGTTGGCCGAAGGAAAGGCAAGCAAATTTATCACGTAAACTTACTGAAGCCATGGCATGAACCTCCCCCTGTCCCCTCCAATATCTTCAGTGCCAACCTGTCTCCCCAGAGTCTACCGCCAGTGAAATGGGCGATCAGCTGTCGTCCAGACAGGTACAGGCCATCGGCGTCGGCAGACCCTTTTCACCGGGGCACGTGCCCCGTTGTGGATCTGCGGTGCCTGGGTATGCCTGGGGCACTGATTTTTTAATTAATTTATTTATTTATACCTTTAATTTTTTTTTATTTAAGTCTGACTCATCTGGCAATCTACAGAATGCATGCTTGCATTTTTTTTTCTTAAAATAGGCCTATAGACTACCACTTTCGTTAGAATTTAAGTCCGACATACGGACAGAGTAATTAGAATCCACTTGCGGCCACTCGGAGCATGTTGCAGCCGGAGAGTTGCCTGTAACACAGAGCCAGGAGTTCGTCATATCTTCGGCTATCTTTAAGAAACACGGTAGGCCTACTACTAGTCCTCCTAGTAAAGACACAAAACATTGATTGTACAAAATTTGACACCCTGAAGAAATTTACTATTTGAATTACGTCAATAGAATGCATGGTGCCCCCCTCATTGGCCGGCCGC
Source organism: Gadus chalcogrammus (assembly GCF_026213295.1). Taxonomy (NCBI): domain Eukaryota; kingdom Metazoa; phylum Chordata; class Actinopteri; order Gadiformes; family Gadidae; genus Gadus; species Gadus chalcogrammus. The sequence goes on from NC_079417.1 coordinate 19,633,567, forward strand.
TGCAATGAAATGTACGTGACGAATGCACACACTGAGGAGAGAATCATTCTCCTTGATATCGACTTTTTGAACCTGTCCAGCACAGCGTCAGCGACCATTCACTCCGGCCGGCGTGAAGTGAAGTAAACAGTAAGCGTTACATTTTTATCCTCTGGAAGCATAGAATGTCTAACAAATGTGTATGCCAACATTGTTATTTGGTGCCATATTGTGCCCCGGTATGGTATTGGGTGAGCTGACGCCCCTGGTACAGGCCCTCGGAGAACTGCTCACCAGGAGCAAAGATGTCTTCTTTGAGACCCCAGGGAGGACAACAGTCATCGCCCATGACATTGAAACCGAGCCGGGAAAGACGGTAAGACTTCGACCGTATCGAATCCCGGAGGCCAGACGAGAAGCCATCCGAGAGGAGGTGAGGAAAATGCTTGACCTTGGGGTCGTGGAAGAGTCCCACAGTGCCTGGTCCAGTCCTATAGTCCTTGTTGGGAAGCCCGATGGTAGCATTAGGTTCTGCAATGACTATAGGAAACTGAACGAGATCTCTCTATTCGACACTTATCCTATGCCCCGTGTGGATGAGCTGGTCGAAAGGTTAGGACCTGCCCGGTTTATCTCTACATTAGACTTAACCAAGGGGTATTGGCAGGTGCCACTAACGCCACAAGCAAAACCGAAGACGGCGTTCTCTACACCAGACGGGGCCTTCCAGTACCGGGTCCTCCCATTTGGACTTCACGGGGCCCCGGCAACTTTCCAGAGGCTCATGGACAAGGTGCTACGACCACATCGGGACTATGCAGCTTACATCGATGACATCATTATCCATAGCACGTCATGGGATATCCACCTCCGGCACCTAGAAGCTGTCATCCAGGCCTTGCGGGAAGCAGGGCTGACGGCCAACCCTAAAAAGTGTTCCCTGGCCCTGGAGGAGGCGAACTACCTTGGGTACACTGTGGGGCGAGGAAATGTCAAACCCCAAGAGAAGAAAGTCGATGCCATAGCAACCTGGCCCCAACCCCAGACGAAACGTCAGGTGAGGACCTTCCTAGGGTTAATGTGTGTGTGTGTGTGTGTGTGTGTGTGTGTGTGTGTGTGTGTGTGTGTGTGTGTGTGTGTGTGTGTGTGTGTGTGTGTGTGTGAATCTGTTTTGAACGAACTGTTGAGTCAAGGGCGCCCCTTTGACTCAACGTTTGCCCCCTAAAGTCTAGATCGTTTGGCTAGTGCGAGCACACCATCTGTACTCAAGTACAGTTCAATTCCGTGGCCTGAGTACACTTCGGAGAGGTGTGCTCAGGCCAAGGTACAGATGCTAATGAGCCGACAAGTGCACACGCACATATACGCAACCTGAGCTGGATGGCATATAGTCCATGCGACCCTTCTACCCCATTAAAGGGGGACTATGCACCTTTTTTTTTAGCTTGATTTACCTTAAATAGGCAGGTTGAGAGTCATTGTAATGGTTCTATAACATTTGATGGGTCAATTGGTGGCTGTTTCGACTCCCTCTAGCGCATCTGGGCGGAGAAAGGGAAAATGCAAGTTTCTGCCATCGACCCGCCGCCAACTCTCGCGGTAGTCTCGGATCTCGCAAAGTAATGAATTGCTTTACGGCACTACAGACCCACGAACACGGAACCGGCTAGATATAAACACAAGTAGCAAAGGGACTGTTACATTCATCATGGATCAGCAGACTAAAAAGAGACAGAGAAACCCAATGTCGGAGGAACAGAAGAAGAGAATAGGGAGACTGACCCACAGAGAGGCCAGACACGAAGAGGCGAGCTTCTCAGGAATAGCGTGAACTGAATGAAAAAGAAGACTGCAAATCGGATGCCGACCTGGCCGTGTTGCTCTTGAAATTGTAAGTACTCTTGGGTGAACATTGTTCTCTTTGTTTCCATGGTTGTATTGTTGTCAGTCTGTCTCATCCCCCAGCTAAATCCCAGAATCCAGGTTCTTGTTTATTTAGATCGCTAGACCGCTATTCAAATGCCTCCGATTTTTCTAAGAGTGTAGCCTATATCATGTGATATGTCCAGCTGGCCATATAATGCAGTTCCCTGCATGAGAGCTGCTAGTTAGCACATATTCGTCGGTAAAAGAACTGTTACATTTTACAAGGCGTGAACCTCCATTATAGCTTTACCCATGTTATAGCTTTGGTGTAGTTCCCTACGTGTAAACATGTTTGTAAAAAGATTGCTTTGTCATTTTTCTTAGTTACAAGCGTTGACAAACAGCATTGTTATGAGTTATCGTTACGAGGCATGACGACCCAAGACGGCTCGGCCTGCTTACCCCGGTACAGGTACAGCCATATTCCACATCCAAACTTGTGCGGGTACTGTGTCACGAGGAAACCTTAATCCAGAGAACCCTCAAGAAGATGCTACACAATTAATAGCCGTAAGGCAAAAAACCAACCATGAAGAACTGTCACTTGCATTCTTCCAAAATAAATATTTTTGTGTATTATTGAACAACTGAAAGCAAGGTGGTGCAAACATCTGTTATACAAAAAAGGGAAACATTTTAAAACTATACACGATAACGATTATTAAAAATGTTTATTTGCAAACATTTACACATAAATGTGTCCCTAATCTTCCAGACACAGCATCTGGCTATGACAACTCTCCTGCGGGGACTGGCGACAGCATACCCTCTCGATGTCTGAATCCAGTACTCAAGGGATGTTGAGCAGATACTTAAATGTATGATTGCTGCGCAAATTGTTCATGCTATCGTTATGTATTATGTTGGTCAACACTCTTACATTGATCTTTCTGTTCAACAACCAAAGATAAAACAATTTTAATCTAGGATATAACATCTCCCCGTCAACTAAAAAAAAGGATGGGTTTATGTTTATTGTAACACAACACAAATACACGATTACAGAATGTATAACCTTGTCTACTCTTTATGAACACCTACCTTGGACATGTCTCCACGCATTCACCGGCTTCTTGAAAACAAATGCACATGGATAGCATATAAGTGGTTGGGGAAGGGTCATCATTCAACGAGTAGTTAAGACAGTGTTGTAAAATATCTACAGTGACGACATGGCCGATCCTGCATAGTGGGCCTTTAAACAATAAACATGGCGGCAAGCGGTTCACGAGTGGGTTCACGTTGGTCAGTCTTGTCGATCAAAAAAGTCACAACTTTCTCTGTTTCGGGACCTCAGTGGTGTAACAAGCTCCCTGCCGATGTCAGGATCGCAGAGTCGCTCACAAGCTTCCGCAAAAGACTCACC
>NC_079417.1:19641837-19684337 GCF_026213295.1 Gadus chalcogrammus
GAGACTCCCAGGCCCCCCCTCCTCTGCCCACCAACGATTTCAAAAAGATGCTCACAAACGGCAACGTAAACATTTCCTGTCGCTTTGTCACGATCTGACTGGATGGAGTGTTGGAGGGGGGGCAAAGGCGGGGGGGGGGGGGGAAGCTAGTCCAATCACGACACAGATCAGCTGGAGCTGGGGCCTTGGAAGCCTTCATGCCAAATTTGCTAAAAGCATGAAAGCGATTCGCTCAAAACTTTTTTTGAGTATACTGTTGAATCCGTTCCAAAACAACCACGGAAATACTCCTACTCAATAATCAAAGTCAAAAAATCTGTCTGTAACTGAATATCATTGGAATGCCAACTAGGGAAAAGCATTCCTCCCCCCTCCTCTCCCGCCACCCAACCAACACCACCACCACCACCACCATTAGCACCATCAGGCCACCTATCTAATAGTAAATAAGTGACAGACGTCTGGCAGTTGGCCCTCGTGTTGGGGTGTCCTTGTCATAAGGCTGGGATCCCAGAGCCAATGTCAAGGAGATTAGTCCGAGGGGAGGACTGCAGCGGTACTTCAGAAGCAGGAGGAGCAGAAGGAGCAGGGCTGGGTTACGGGGCATGTCTGCTCCTCACCCCGGCTGAACCTGATGGCAGCGTCGGCTGGCGCTGTAATTACCCGAGTTAGCCCTAAATCACTGGTGTGGAGGCGGGGGGGGGGGGGGGGGGGGGGGGGGTGGTACAGGAGTTGTGGACAGGTATGAAGGGAGGGGGGGGGGGGGGGGGGGTAAAGCCTCAGGCCTGTGGTTGGGGGTTGTGGATGGTTTTGAGGGAGGAGGGTACATACTGATAGGACTTCTCTCTCTCTCTCTCTCTCTCTCTCTCTCTCTCTCTCTCTCTCTCTCTCTCTCTCTCTCTCTCTCTCTCTCTCTCTCTCTCTCTCTCTCTCTCTCTCTCTCTCTATTTCAATCTCTCTCTCACCCTACCATTTGCCCTCTGTTGCTTGCTTTCCCCTTTCTTCATTCATTTTTACCACACCATTTGCTCTACTTTCTACCCCCCCCCCCCCCCCCCCCCATCAACCTCTAACACGTCCTCCAGCTTCCCAAACCACATTACCAAACTAGCTTCCTGAAACCACTTTACAAATTAGCTTACCAAAACAGCTTACCAAACTAGCTTCCAAAACAGCTTCCCAAAACAGTTTACCCATAGCTTCCCAAAACAGCTTAGCAAACTAGCTTCCAAAACAGCTTCCCAAAACAGTTTACCCATAGCTTCCCAAAACAGCTTAGCAAACTAGCTTCCAAAAACAGCATTCCAAAACATCTTTCCAGACTAGCTACCCAAAACAGCTTATTAAACAGCTTTCCAAAACGTACCTCAGCATGTTCTCTTATACTGTGCGTTCAAAGCCCTCAAGTTATACAAGTCAAGGCTTTTCATCTGAAACCAGCCAATGCAAACAGATTATCAATAGATTCCAATGAATAAAAAATGTGAATTATAACTTACAAAGTAAGCGGTTTTGTTGTATTACGGTGGGGTGGTGTTGAAATTATTTTAAATCATTCCACTTGGACCAATTATTGCATTTAGCGAGAATATTGGGAGGTATTCACTGGCAGACTTGAGGAAGCTGAGCAAACGGCATTGTAGTTGTTTTATTCTACTATTCAATCGTACATTATCTTGCCCTCAGTACCTCACGATGTACCTGAAATTAAGACTGGTGTAAGGCGTGTGTGTGTGTGTGTGTGTGTGTGTGTGTGTGTGTGTGTGTGTGTGTGTGTGTGTGTGTGTGTGTGTGTGTGTGTGTGTGTGTGTGTGTGTGTGTGTGTGTGTGTGTGTGTGTGTGTAGCCAGCTGAAACAGGACAATATGGAAATGTAGGGACACGCTCCACTCATATCTGACAGAGACAACAACACATCGCTCAAGGTCAACTGTGTGTGTGTTTGTGTGTGTGTGTGTGCATGCAGGAGGATCCCCTCGCTACCCTGAGGGCCGTCTCATTGTGTCTCGATGCCAAAGAGACCACAACACGTCTTGCCTCTTGATCCATAAAATCATTACGAGAGCTTTTAACAGGTTCCAAGGACCAAAGCTTTTTTGGTTTTTAAATAAATCATAAACAAGGGGAAATATCAAACCCATTAATCTTTCATTAAGCTTGCCCGGATAAAAAAGAATCGCTTAAAGTATCATTCATTACCATCGTTGCGAGTGCAAAAGCCCCCCTGCTGACATCAAAGGCTCCTCAAAGAAATTGAGCTGGGGAGAGTGTGGGTTAGCTGGTTTTGGCTGAGAACCAGCTTGTGGTTGCCTTTTAATTTTCACTGGCTCTTAATGGCACTGAAGAGGAAATGGGGGATCTGGTGTATAATGGTGCTTGTGGCTTGACGGTGACTCTTAAGCAAACACTCCCGATCAACAATGCAGTGTTATTTGACCAAAGGGACGGCAGCTTGAACGTTGACAAAAGGTGGACGGCTCATCCTTTCAGAGGCTTTCTGTCTGCCATTGAAAGATCATAGGGCTCCTCGTGAGGAGAGAATGGAAGCACTGCGTTTCAAATAACTCCCCTCCTTCACGGACACAGACAGACACACACAGACCTGCATACGCACTCACATGCATGCACACCCGCACGCACACCAACACACACGTACAAGCATGCACATCGCACACAGATAAACATGGAGTAGTAAGAGGAGGAGGGTTTTACATGACTGGTTGGAGGTACAGCTGACTTCGTAATTATTTACGTCAAATTAATTTACAGCAAAAGGTTGATGATTGACGAGTAAATTTGTCCTGCTCTGCTGTGGACTTGAGCCAACCCGAACACACCTGTGAAACCCACACACTGTTGATGAAATACTGACAGACCTCAGCCTATCTGGGAGGATTTATTTTTAAAACATGGGTAGGATAGGGCCATGAGACTCAAAAAGTTGGATCATGCATGTGCAATGTCCTTAATATTAGAAAGGAAAAATTTACCAGTGAATGAAATTACAGCCGAAACATGGATCAAGGACATTGATTAACATTAATTAACTATACAACAAACTACAAACCAAGTACTTATGAAGGGCTGGGGAAGCCCAGTGGTATACATGAGTTAGTCAAGGCCAGGGATGGGCAGTATTTATAATACATGTAATTAAAATACGTATTTCAAATGCAAAATACTATTTTGTAATTTGTATTTTATTGAGAGGATGAGAATGCCTTCGTATTTTGTATCAAAATACTTTGTGTATTTTGTGTTGTGTATTTTTGTATTTTCAAGATACTCTAAAATACTTTCTGTCGAACACTGTGATGACATCTCTCTATCTATCTGTAAAGCACGAAATCTCTGTCTCTGTCTGTCTGTGGCTAAAATTCAGTTTGATTACACCTTGTGCGACACGCTGGAACTCTCTATATGACAGCCTTCATCAGCTCTGCAGCCTCCGCGAGACACGTTAAACCTGCCATTATTTAAGGATGCAGAGATGGAATGCATCGAAGAATATAAGTCCTGAAACCCCTTGCGCAGGCAATTGATCGATTGCAGAGCCAGTCACAGTGCTATTATGCTGAATTAATTCCAACCTTATTTGCAGTAGAGGCAAAGCTTTGAAGCTCTGCATGCCAACAACCTCAGTTTCTGCTCACACCTTCTGCATGCCATAGTGGATTGTTTCCAGCGCAGATTTGGTGCCTTTCTAGAACTTTGACCAGAAGTGAATGAAGCGATCCTGGCGAGTGTGACCCATCCGTACTTTAAGATGCGCTGGCTGCCTCCACAAATGGCAAGTAAAAAAAAATGAATCCAAGAACTGATGCTTCAGGCTGCCACAGATCTTGGGCTTGTTACTGAGAGTGAGGTTTCAAACGCAACTGCTAAGGTAGAGGAAGAGGATGACTTCTTCATCTTCACAGAAGACGTGGAGGTTTTCCAGAAGCCAACTCACAGCAAGGCTGAGGTAGAGTCACTGCATGTATTAGAGGACCAAAGGAAGGACTTGCCATCCTTGGACCAGTACCCCCGCATCAAAACCCCTTTTTGTAAGGTTCAATACCATCATTCCGTCTTCTGCTCCAGTAGAGCGTTTATTTTCCTTTGCTGGACTGATTAACAGGCCCCATAGGCGTTATCTGAATGCAACACTGTTTGAGTAGTTAGTTGTGCTTAAAGGCATCAACTGAGGAGACACCACTAGCTAAGGTGGCTAAGGTTACACATACTCCTTTGCTCATACAAGGACAGCACAAGGACTTGAGTTCACAAGCTTTGATAGCATACTAGAGTTTGCTATTTTCCTTTATTTTTTCTGTTTTACTGTTTTTTTTCTCGACTTTAAATTAATCTATGTTCTCTGACCTGTGAAATATTTCAGTGCTAGGGTGACATGACAAGATAATTTCCTACCTCAAACAAGGACATTTCCAACCTCTTGCCCATTCCAAATAAGAAATGAATGCTAATGTCATAATTATTGGCTTCTAATTGGCCTAACTGATTGGATGGTACTAATGTGACAACCAGATTTTTGTATTTTTGTATTTTTTGTATTTAGATTGATAGAGGTTGTGCACACATCAGTTTCCGGTGTATATACAATTATTCAACTGTGATATCGTCATATGATTGGTAGTGATGGTGTAAATAACTGAAAAGGTTAAAATGCTACCTAGTTTAAATTTCTAAATAAATCATCCATTTGGTTTGTCTTTGAGTTATTGTCACTGATTCATATTGGGCAATCTATCACACCAAGAGACTAAATAAGGAAGGGTTCCTTGAGTTCCTTGAGTAACATTTCTCAGGGCAGAGATTTATATTGGGATGTTTGTTTCTAACATGAGGGGTCAGCATATTCAATCTGTTGACTGATTATGGAAGGAGTCTCTTGCTTTCACATGTTTTCCAAGGAAGTGTACAAGTGAAGGGATAGATGAAAAAGTATATTAGAGAAAGGTTGTTTAAAAAACTTTCTTGGGGGAAAGAAGTATTTTGTAGTATTTTGAAAATACATGAATACATTTTTTCCTTCTATTTTGAGAATTTTTTTGGCTGCTGTATTTTGTATCTCATTTTGATACATTTTTAAGGTTGGTAATTGGTATTTTATTTGGAAAAACATTTTAATTATTTGTGCCCATCCCTGGTCAGGGCTCTTACTTAATAAAACACGGGAATAGCCATTCCGTTTTATCTCCAACCACCGTGCTAAATCTGACCACAGCAACTGATACAAGTCAATTTTTTCCCTACTCGAAAGCTATAGGAGCTTCAAGTGTTTGAGGTTGCCCTCGTTTGTGTAGTGTACCCTTAAACATCCGTCGTCAATGCAAAGGCTACTTCTACGACATACCTCCTTCTTTATTTCTGTCATTTATTCTGCCTCCAGTGGATTGATTATGTATATTGTGTTAGTTAAATTGAATCACGCTTTTATTGTGTTCAACCGAGACTTAATAAGCCCATCGCAGGAGTTCTACTTTTGACTTAGTTATCCCAGCCATATGCGACTGTAAAGTTTTGTAGACCAGACTGTGTGGTCTATCCACTCTTTTGTCAAATTGGATACAGACAGTGTTCTGTTGGACCAAAGACATGCCATGTATGTTTGTGTGTGTGTGTGTGTTTGTGTGTTCATGTGCATGTGTGTGGTGGTGTGTGAGTGTGTGTGTGTGTGTGTGTGTGTATGTGAGTGTTTGTGTGTTCATGTGCATGTGTGTGGTGGTGTGTGAGTGGGTGTGTGTGTGCCGGGGGAGGAGGTCCATCGGTGAGATAGAGTTGAACTATTCGGGTACAGAGAGGAATGAAAGCCAGGGTCCGGGTCCTGTGGTTAATGAGATGCGGAGGCAGAGGGAAGCGATGGTTTTAATTACTGGCCGGCACCGCTCTATCTGGGGAAGAGAGCCGGACAGCATGCTGGGCCTGGGAGGTGGGGAGCTCAGGCCCATGCCAGTCCTGCTGTGCCTCGCTGCCTTTGATGCTCACTTCTCCTAGCTTTAGTCCCGCCTTGTGTTTATTAGACCTTTTTTCTCCACCTCTTCTTTTTTCCTTTTAAAGAAAATGCTCTTGCTCAGCTGAACCTTTATTCATCCCAACAAAGACTGAGGTGTAGCTGAACTGGAAACTCCTGGACAGTTTCAGTGATGCGAGGAGAGGAACCTAATCGCATGTGGAAATTAAATCTGCAACTTTCCCTTTGTGTGGTGGTTTCGGCTGCATCCAGCAGAGAGGAGCTGGAATGTGGATCCCCCTCAAGTAGGTCTTGGTTTGTTTGAGGCGTGTGGTGGGTGTGGGACTCCAATGGGTAGAAATGCAATAAAAGTTGTGGAGGAGCGTCCAACGCCTAACACTCACCACAAAAGGGGATACCCCAGAAAAAGAGATGTGTAGATTTAGGACCATTCTTCTTCTTCTTTTTCTTCTTCTACTTCTTCTTCTTCTCCTCCGGTGGTGGGCAAGTGTACTATACTGGGAGACAGGCAGGCAGACAAACAGACAAATCAACAAGCAGTCAAGCAATTAGAAAGGCAGACAGACAGGCAGACAGACAGACATTCAGATAGGCATGCAGAGAGACAGGTAGATAGGATTGGAGGCAGACTGACAGACATGAAAAGCAGACAAGGGAGACAGGCAGAGAAGGATGCAAAGGGGTAGGTAGATATTCAGGGAGGCTGGCAGACAGACAGGAAGGCGCTGAGAGTTCTGCGTCTCCTTGGCTGCTCCCAGCAGGAGGGTGTTGCTACGCATCTGCTCTGTGTTCCCTCTACAGCAGCACTGTGGATCAGCCCCTTTGTTGCCTTTTCAGGGATCTTATGGGGGATAGAGAGAGAGACATGGCAGGGCACTGCAGTGGTCAGCACAGACCTCCTCTCTCACAGCCTCCTCCTCCTCAAACTGCCCCCCCCCCCCCAATCCACCAAGACCCCAAAAAAATACAACACAGTCTTTAAGATTGGGTGGCATTTTGGCACAGGGTATGCAAAGACGAAAGTATGTCTAAATACAGTAATATAAATACGTGGGCCAAGCTACACACCACCCAGGTGGCTTTACTGGGCCCCTCTGCCAACAGGACACCGGTAGAAAACCAGTTTATTGTGGTGTAAGAAGGTTGGTTGCATGCAAAGCAGGTATTGAAAGGTGACATGTCAGCATTCCAGAGTGTGTGTGGTGATGGCCAGTTAAAGTTGTGTGCATTGATTGATTAATGCACAACAGGTGTGCAGACCTACCAACCCCACAGTCCAAACAACCTGACTCGGGCCACCATCCTTTAACCACAAACACTCCATAACACACAAAACTAGGAGGTTGGCATATTGATATTTCATATCTAACACTGTAAGAATTGAGAATGTGCAGAGCATTTTTAAATGCTAATAAATCTATACAATCAGTCATTAAACAAACATGTTGAAGATCTCTTGCATTCCGAAAACCATCTTTAATTTATTTTGATATTTGACCAAAAATGTTACTGAATTTATATCCAGAGATATTGAAGGCCAACTCATTGTCCAAGACAGATTATTTATTTATTTGTTTGATTTAGACTGGATTTGCTATTTAAGATGTGTTATATGGCAGGAAAAATATCACTGAGTCGTGTCACTGACACACTGAGTCGGATAGAGGCAGGGTCGTTTTCTAGTTTTCTAGCATCATTAGAGGCAACATTTCAGTCGTAGCTTCTTTAATGGTTATCTGCTCATTTTGAACACGATACAAATCCATGTGGGCTTGAATGAGTGGTTGAATGTGTGTTAGCTTGCATCCAACCATGTGTGCACGCATGCATCTGTGCGCGAGTGTGTGTGTGCATCTGTGTGTTTGTGTGTGTGTGTGTTCGTCGTTTTACAGAGGAAGCCCGAGATACAGAGCAGATTAGGTTCCACAGAAGGAATATCCAGTTAATCTAATTTCCCTAAACCCGCATCATGGCAGAGTGGGGGTTGAGCATTCAGAATAACTGATTGTTCTAGTTTTCCAATCAGGATTCTGAGCTTATGACAGCATTGTGTTGTGATGTGTAGCGTGAAGGCTTTGATCTCCCCTTCTTCTTCTCCCATATGTATTCCAACTCCTCCAGCATGTGTTGATAGAGAAACATGTCGACGTGACGTTAGATGCTACGCACAGGGAGAGGAGGTCAGCAGACATGACGGGAAAGTAGGAAGATTTACATTTACATGCAGTCATTAGACTTTCTCTCTCGCTCCCAGATAACTTTTTTTTTTTTACTTTTTTGTATGCCCTCTAATGCTATCAGGGCTCAAGCTATATCAGTGGCATAGTCAGCCAAAGGCCAAACTACAAACCTATTCATTACTATAAGAGCATGTCTGCCACGTACTGTGTAAGATGTTACGTTTGTGGACAGGATGACCTAATCCTTGTGTTTGCATTTCCAAATGTTTAATAAGACCTTAACGGTTTACAGCAATTCAGAATGTAGAAAAAATGTCCAGCTTAGAAGGCCTTATTTGCTGATTGTTTTAATGCCTTGTTAGTGATTTATATTGTATAACTGAAATGAAGATACTAATAAGGAGAGGAAAGAAATTCAAAATACCTTTTGGAATATGTTAGCTAAAAATGTCTTGCCTCTCATTACACTACAAACACTTATTGACAAGTATGTGCCACATTCTGCTTCTTTGTATCTTTTCCTGAGGTAAACTGTTTCTCTCAGACTGCAGTCCCCGAGGTCTGAATCCATAATCTTCTTAGATCTTATACATGAAAGACTTGCATACATCTTCTTCAAATTCCCTCCAAGGTGTCTGGCTCTGCATGGTAGAATTAGGATATGAGCAAATTTAGAGGAAGAGAGACGGAATTATGATCAGATGCTAAATTGAAGACTGCGTTAGAGGGTTTTATCTCAGCTCAATTTAGTATAAATCTCTTTCAGGTATAATTGTACTGATTGTAGTGACATAGTACAGAAGGATACAATTTAAAATATTTGTATACTAATAATTATTATCATTATTACTACTGTTGTATTTGTATTATTATGTCAATAAAAGCAATGATAATATTAATCCCAGCAAACTAAATTATTAACAATTAAATTATCTGAATTGTTTGACAATTGACGTGAGAAGATTCCTCATTAATATTATTCAGAAAGCCACAAGGTTGTTTCAGAAACGCGCACGACACACAACGTACGTCCTTTGGCTCCATCTAGTTGTCATCCATTAGTTTGCACATTGTCTTTTAAACACCATAGCGTTACCATCCTTACGCCGAGTAAAATAGTTCCTTGGCTCTTCAGAAATAAAATCTTCATAAACCAGTGAATGCTTATTAAAATACATATCGAAATACTTTTTGATTGTCAGTATTTAGGGACAGGATAATACAAGTATGTAAACATTAGGAAATAACGAAGAAAAACCTTTGGCGTATGAATCTCTCAGGTGAACAGTCTTATAAATACATTGGGCGGTAACTTTTTCATGATTGTGCAAGGAGAAAATTGATAAGTGGGAGAAAGAAGGCCGCTGCTTTGCACAGTGAGTGTATGATGCTGTTTTAAACTTATTTTATTCCTATTAATTTCAATAATAGTTCAATTATCAAGACCAATTCGTATCAACCGATTTACATGAGCCAATAAGCAATCAACCCGTCGGCTATTCCATTAAGCAGTGACGCTAGCCGGTCTGAAAGTAGCATGGTGGGCGTCCCAAGGTAACTTTATACACGATATAGTTCTAGGGAAATCGATTAAAAAGAAAAATAACGTTTCTGAACGTCATATTTGTATCTGCTCCCCGGTTTGCCCGTCTGTTCACGTGGAGGGGCCACGCGCCGCTAGGGGACCAAGCTTTGCTAGGGGGACCACGTGGACTGCCCTCGGCCTCATGAGTAGGCCCGAGAGTCGGTTTGTTAGCGATCGAGGGGTCGAACTTGTTCTAAACGTCATATTTGTATCTGCTCCACGGTCTGCCCGTCCGTTCGCGTGGAGGTGCCACGCGCTGCTCGGGGGACCACGTCGACGGCCCTCGGCCTCATGAGTAGGCCCGAGAGTCAGTGTGTTAGCGGTCGAACTTGTTCTAAACGTCGTATTTATATCTGCTCCACGGTCTGCCCGTCCTTTCGCGTGGATCGGCCACGCGCCGCTAGGGGGGAACACGTGGACGGCCCTCGGCCTCATGAGTAGGCCCGAAAGTCGGTTCGTTAGCGATCGAGGGGTCGAACCTGTTCTAAACGTCATATTTGTATCTGCTCCACGGTCTGCCCGTCCGTTCGCATGGAGGGGTGCACGCGCCGCTAGGGGACCACGCGCTGCTCGGGGACCACGTGGACGGCGCTCGGCCTCATGAGTAGGCCCGAGAGTCGGTTTGTTAGCGATCGATGGGTCGAACTTGTTCTAAACGTCGTATTTGTATCTGCTCCACGGTCGCCCCGTCCGTTCGCGTGGATGGGCCACGCGCCGCTAGGGGACCACGTGGACGGCCCTCGGCCTCATGAGTAGGCCAGAGAGTCGGTTTGTTAGCATCAGGGGTCGACCGTGTTTCCAATAAAAGGAATTTGTGTTCTCGATGGCGTTGAATTCACAAAGGCTCAATACGAATAATACAATTAATAACGTTTACTTAAACACGCAACGTTGTGTGTTAAGTTACGCCATCTTTCTTTTACTTTTAACTTGGTCAACGTGACGATGTAAAGCATATTAGTTCGACGTTTATGTCCAACCCATCAATCATATCTGGGGTGGTAGTATTTGAGTTGGTTGTTCATAAGTTCAAAAACACTGTCTGTTTGGTTGCAATAGTTTAGAACACCTTGAACATGACTGGTCGCGCAAGAGCAAGGTCAAGGGGCCGTGCGCGTGGCATAGAAACGGCGACGCCTGGAGTGGTGAGTTGATTATTCCTGTTAATTTTTTATTGTTAACGATGTTAAGTTCAATACCATCTAGTTCATATTATGTACTACGTTTATATAATCCGAACCAAAAATTTGTAAGTGGGCTCTCGATGTGGTTAACCCTTACCCTTTTTCATGGAACTTCCATCTTGACTTTCTCAAAGTCCCAGGAGCACGTGGTGCCCAGCGCCGGGTCTGGTGATGGGGACCTTCTTGGAAGAGGTAGACAAAAGGGGCCTCCAGGACCAGGGGCAACTGACGGTATGAATACCTTTTGTGGACATTTCTTTCATTTTTCCTTTTTTGAAAGAGCATAAGAACAACTCTAAGATGGTATAGTGCAAATATATGGCTCAACTGCAATGTGCAAAGGATTGCATATTTAAATGGTTGCTATTAGGGTTGGGCAATCGTCTACAACAGTGGTTTTCAAACTGTGGGGCGCGCCCCCCCTGGGGGGCGCCAGAGTTCTTCAGAGGGGGCGCGACGTGAGAAAAAAATAAACCCGAAGAAAAACCTGAAAGACGATGATTCAAATCATCAGTCGTACTTCATCTGTAGAAGTAACACATAACTAAATCAATTTTCAACCGTTTATCTTCGTGCAAACCATTTAACAAATCTACACACTTGTATCTTCAATAATAATAGAATTTCGATATCATTTAAAATGTCTTCAGAATCAGTTTTAGTTTCATACTGCTTCGTTTTCAGCTGTTTTCATTGAAGACGTCAGCCCATTCTGATACACCTACTTCTAGACATCGTAACTCATTCCTTTTTCAACCGTTTACCATCGTTCAAACCATTAAACAAATCTACACACTTGTATCTTCAATACTATCTAAACGGAATTTTGATAGCATTTATTCTTTTTTCAGAATCAGTTTTAGTTTCAAACCGGCTTCGTTTTCAGTTGGTTATAATAATTGAGGTCACCATAGCAACGCCGGTAAACAAACCCCGCCGAATAGTCGAATCTCTGGACTGAAAAGGCAGATCTGATTCGACTCAGAAAATTCAGTCGGGGACCCTGAATGAATCTGTAAACTGGCAGTTTACACAGATTAAGATGTTCAAATGTATTTAAAAAAGGTTAAGCTAAAACATGCTTAGATAAAGTTGTTACATTTTGTTGTTTAAAAACGCAAAAATGTGTAATGTTTCAGAAATATGTTTAAAAAATATGTTACATTTGTTTCAAATGTTTCAAAAATATGTTCCAAATGTTTTAAAATCATGATCGGAGATGTTTGAAATGTGTAAAATAATTAAAGGTTGGGTACGCGATTTGCGAAACGCCAGCAGATTTTGAAAATACACAACTCAAATGGTCCTACCCCCTCTCCTTCAACGCTGACTCTGACTCCACCCATTCCAAGTACCTGGACGCGCAATCATGCACGAGCGCGAACAGAGATGCGCGAGAGCGAGCCAGGCTAGCGTAGGTTTTCGTTTAACAACATGGCACTACATTCAGCTGTAAATTGCACCCAGTACCGCGGGAAGTAGGGGTTTTGGGGGTGCTGCAACACCCCCTGTCCGAGGCCCTGTCTTATCACAGAAAACGATCATTTCTAAAAACTCCGGCCAAAGTGGAGATTTCTGAAAACGCCGGTTATGTGTTGTCGTATCAACGGGGAGAAACGGGATTTTAGGTTCTGAAGCGTCACATTATGCACCAGGAAATGCTTAACGTCATGTGAGCGTCCGCTGTACCGTATTGGTCCGAATATAAACACAAACCCCATTGTAATACGACCTGTATTTGGAAAAAAGATTTGAAGACCAGATCTTGATTTCATGAATAAATAAATTGTATTAATTGAAATAATATACGAAAATAAAAAGGCATAGAATAAAACACTGCATTGCCCCTAAACAGTAGTGCAAATAGGCCGTACTGATGTGTACACCAAAGACTTCCTGACACTCCTCTGCCCCGCTGTGTTCGCTCTGGCTGTGGTCGCTCCGAACTGTTTCGGCCCGTGGCAAAGCGAGTCATCCTCGCTGCTGTCCAAGGCATGTTGAGACGCAGCATTTATTTAATGCTCATATGTGCTGAAAAAAGGTCATATGAAAAAGTGTGAGGGTAGCGGTGGTGCGCTAAACTTGTTCTGTGAGCAGCTGGATGTGAACCATGGTGTGAAGGAAGTGAACACAACGATCGATTTTCAACTGTGCGCGCATGCACTGGTGTAATTGAGCTGCGCTGCTATATATCTTTTTTATCAATGTGACGAGTTGCGAGTCTTGTGCAGGCCGGGTTTTTTTTTTTCCAGCACCCCCTGCTGAGAATACGTTCTCGCGGCTATGGTTGCACCAGATGTTATAAACATTAAACGGTCACATAAATCATTACTATTTTTAGAAAATGTATGTTTGTTTCATATAATTGTATTGGAAGTCCTGGTTTTCACTAGGGTTGCCGCGCTGTGGACATTTTCACACCGAGTAATACACTCGTCTCAACACCGGTATTACCGAGTATAAACGGTATAAACTTTGAAACTAGGTCAACCGCCACACAAGCATCGGTTTTTAGACCCTTCTCGTCCTTCAGTTGCCGCCAACGTTCAAAAGCAGCGCCTAGGATTATTCTTGATTTCAGTTTTTCTCTTTCAGCGTTTTTATTATCAATTACTCTCTGAAAAAGAGTTTTCCTTCTCTTTGCTGGTGGTGGTGGTGGTGGTGGTGGGGATGGTGGCGTCTTGTCTGCCATGGAAATTGTCTTCTACTGCTAGGTCCAAATGTGGATTAACTAGTTCCAGTAGATACCGCAGGATAACAACAAACAGGAGCTTGCTCTGGGTCACGAGCTCTGGGTCACGAGTACTGCACGAAGGGGTCGCGCGCGGGGGAGGGGGAGTGCAGTACGACCGTTTGATTGACGTACTTACTGTCCAATGCAACGAGGTGGCAATCCAAATGATTGGCTGGAGTTTTTCGAGCCCTGCCCGTTCCACAGATGATTGACAAGTTTAATTTTCATGTCAGTACTTCTGACTCAGTGGCTGTAAGCGGGTTATGATAAGGATTTCAAGAGATTTTGCAAAAATGGCCAAAAAAGCGAATTCCGTACCCAACCTTTAAAATAGCTTTCAAAACACAGGTATTTAGAAAAAAAAATTGGGGGGGGGGGGGGCTCAGCTGAATTTTTTTCTCTGAGGGGGGGCTCACTCTCTCACACTTTGAAAACCCCTGGTCTACAAGCTTCCATCGTCCGATAGCGCCCCCTAGAGATTGCCGATAGTCAATACTATCGGGGGCAACTTTATAACAATTTTATAATAATTATTTATAATTATCGCATTATAAAATTGCAGTTTTATTTTTCTAATTTTTTCTTAACGAGAAGGATGGTCTTCCCCTTTTACCAGCGTGAGCCCCAGCTGATTTAAGTTTCGAAACGTCGGTGCCGGCGACGCTGTCATGATGACACACGAGCTGTGTTCGAAATCGTTCCCTATCACGGATATAGTGCACTATATAGGGTGCTCGCCATTTTGTAGTGGTGTTCGAATTCTCAGTGGTTAATTTCATGCACTATATAGTGCACTTAAAATACCCAAAATTGAGTGAACATACGATGTTCCCTACATGTTACTCCAGTATACCACTATGCAATGCGGTCGTGTTTTTCCGGAGGAGAAGAAGCTGAATAACCGCGAAAAAGTATACATTTAATGAGGGAGTCTCCGGCTTTCGTTTAGAAATGTCAACAATTTATTTGGGATTTAACATAAAAAATGTTATTCAAAATTAATAATAATAAAAAAAAACTCCAGCTTTCCTCGTGAGTGCCCGGTTTGTTTACATGATGTTGGCGCATCTGTCTGCATCACACAAATACCCGGTGCATTTACTGACGCAAATGACGTTTAGAAATGTTCAGCGTAGTGTCCGAATTCTCGTTTGTTCGTTCCCTATATACTGCACTATATCATGAACACTATATAGGGAATAGTGAGTGAGTGAACAGGGAACGATTTCGAACACGGCTAGTGTACCACAGCTGTGACCCGGAAATGGTGCAGCGGGTGTGATGTCATTTCGCCGTGCGAGCAGACCGGTAGGTTTCGAGCCCCTCCCCTCTCTCGTAGCAGTGAGTGAATACGGCAGGTCATCGCAACATAGTATGTTTCCACCTGTGCCAGTTAACTTCATTTACAATTTGCGGGGATTTTTAAAGTTGTAGAAATAGCCATCACAGCGCTGTTTTTTTAAAAAAATAATATAATAATAATAATTAAAAATGTATTGTTAAAAAAAAAATAGCAACTTGAGACGATCGACGATGGAATCCATCTATGGTCGATAGAATCGACTATCGGCCCATCCCTAGTTGGTACTTTTTGGAAAACCTGTATGTCCTTATCTCACTGCCACTCCATTTGGCCTATGAACTGCTACATGCTTCCACTACAAGCTACATTTCCTGGTGTTCTCGTTAACCGAACACTACTGCAAACAGCTATTATAGAAGCTACAAAACATTGAACTAGTCTGACCGAAAAAACAATCTGAAAAGGTACTTTTCAATTGAGGATAATCCATAAGACCTGGAGCCATGAGATGTTCAGTTTGAAGTTTCAGTTTAAAACACTTGCACTTTTAATTTAGATTTTCTTTTTATTTCATTTATCTTCAGATGTTTTAAGTTTAAATTGCAGCTCAGTGAAGCACTTACAGCACCAAAATGTTTCAGTGAAATTACCTTTCTTGTGCAAATATTAAAATAAAGAACATTAGGTTGACCAGATTCTTTGTTCATCATTTACAAGTCAATATTGCCTACATGGACAGCTATTTAAAAAACGTGAACCTGTAAAACTGCAGTGTTGAATGCGATATGGTCGACAATTTGGGTGCACCTAACTTTTGTGCTGGTGCACCCAAGAAAAAAAGTTAGGCGCACCAGTGCAACCAGTGAAAAATGTTAGTTTAGAGCCCTGTGATTCTTTCCTTGATTCAGTTTGCCAAGAAGAATCGTTCAGTCGAGTTTCCGGTAGATCAAAACATGGAATGCACGGTTCTCAGCCGAGTCAATCAGACTCAGCTCCTCCCTCGTTCTCATTTTCAAACAATCGTGGAAGTCGGTCGTCAATCAGCTTTACAACTTTAACCAAACGCAGCGGGATGGGGGAGGTATAGTTGATTATTGGATGTTTAACATATCAGCAAGATAATAAAGTTGATTTAGAAATGATGGTGGGGGTCCCGGGTGGAGAACGAACCATGAAAGAACCAGACAGATTGACTAGACATTCAAATATTTGAATAAGCAGGTATGACACAGAAAGTACAAAGATGGCATGCATTTGCCATTTCACTGACATTGAATCTTCCCTCTTCACCACTCAAGTCAGTCAACAAACAGCGAGTCAGCGACTACTGGGTCTAGGTGGAGTCAGGTGTGAGGACGAGCAAGACCGAAGAATCAGTACGGTTCATTCTTGTTAAAGATTCGTTCATTCGAACTGATTCGGTCACGAATGACCCATCACTATTGCCTTGACCATCCAGAATGATGATGACCGGGAAAAAGGCGGTGAACTAAAGATGGGTTGAGCCCCTTTGAATCCTCTATCTACCAGTGTATTCCTGCCCAGGAGACTGTCGGGCAGCTTGAAACTATGTATTCGGGACAGCTCTAATCTGTACCGCAATACATTTTCAAACTAATTTTGACTCTTCCTTTATTCCATCAGCTATTTTACAGATCTCTGCAGGGTTCCACGCGGTGAAGTTTGGGGATAGAGGTGGACGCCGTGGAGATTTCCACGATGAAGGGATCTGCACCAGGCAGGCGATGGAGCACGTCAAGGCATCAAAGTCTGGTCTGTGACATGTGAAACCAGTCTTTATGGTCTTTTTCTAAATTTGTGTTGGTGTTTCCCCAGTGATGTAACGCCCATATATGTTGAACAGAGTACCCATATGAGCATTTTCCTTTTGGTGCAAAACCTGCATTAACTATCTGCATTTGCCCATGAAAAGTGGTGTTCTTTCCATCATATATTTTCATTGAATGTACTACTGGTCAAGCAGATTACCTCATACGCATTTGATTATGAAAGTTCACAAAGAACTATGAACAATGAAGATGTCTTTCTTGTCTGCCTTATTTGAATTAAGATGAATGTAATAAAAACCACGGTGTCCACCTTTATTTGATGAATTATGTGGATATTGCAAACTCATCAGACCCTGGATCAGCCCAGGAGGCTCAGAAAACCATTGCCTGGACATGTTTCGAATGCAGTATGTAATGATTATCTTTAATTCCCAGGTAACTCTGGCCGATCCATCGCGTTGAGGGCCAACTTTTTCGCCATCACGGCACGGCCTCAGTGGGTGCTGTACCAATACCATGTTGACTACCAGCCCCCCATGGAGGCCCGCAGGCTGCGCTCCGCTCTACTGTACCATCACAGTGATTTGCTTGGTACGGCACGCAGCTTCGACGGAGCAATCCTCTTCCTGCCCCACAAGTTACCCAACAAGGTAAGAGTGCAACATTGCAACAAACCGCTGCAATATATTTTGTTAAAAGGGGCAGTTGACATGCATGTTTTGTGGAACTATTCCAAGTGTTAATGCATCACTGTTCTTCTGTTATTTTTGTTATCCAGGTGAGTCTCTCCCCACAGGCCACATTCGCTAATCTTACATAAGCGTATCCATAGTTCTGTGACCAGATGTTAACCTTGAACAGTTCCCCCTAAAAAAATAATTAAAGGAGAAATCCGGTGTAAAATGGATCCGTTATGTTTAATATGACGAGTTCAGATGTTCGTTTGGGAGCAAAAAAGTGCATGTAGACGGCACGCATTCTTAAGTTGGCTGATTTAGCCGATTCTACCAAAACGCTATAAACTTGGAACGCTGGGGGCATGTGTTATGGTAAAAACTAAAGCACTATTTTAAACCACTTAAAAGGCTAGAAGTAACCCAACACTTATTTGGTAGAATAATAAAAACGAGGCATTGATAACTTTGTAAGTAAGTAGCTTTAAGTGGTTTAAAATAGCAATTTAGTTTTTACCATAGTACCACAGCACAATAAAAAGCCAACTTAAAAATGCGTCTACATGCGCTTTCTTGCTACCAAACGAACATTCCAACTCGTTGTCACACTAAACATATCCTAGATCCATTTTACACCGGATTCCTCCTTTAAGGGGAAGGCTTTGTTTGTTCTATATTCACATTTGAATTAAGGGATCTTCAGTGGGGAACCAATGTGGCCGTCCGCAGTCCAAGTCTCGCTTTGTTAACTGAAAATGTGGAAAAAGGGGCGTTATAAGTGACTAAAGGGATGGGAATCCGGTCAGGTTCTAGCATGGACCCACGGTAACTTGGTCCACTAAGGCTGCCTTCCCCCCCGGGCAGGGATTATGCGCACATCCACGTGCACTTGTCCAAATATTCTGTTAGTAGGTCTGCATGTTTTACATGCTGATGATCATGATTTGTATGATTGGAACATGTATTTGGCATGTTTTGTCGTCATTCATATCCTTGCATATTGATGGGGGTTTTGTCAGGGTTGAATGGGAATACTGTGTAATGAGAGAACAGTTATCCTTCTCCATTGACAAGCTGTTTGATATCATAGATATATTCTATTGTGCATTATAGAAGCCTATATTATAGTATATAATATAGGCTAACTCCCACCTTATTCTTCATGTTTAACCTGTTTTTCTTTTATTCCTAGTCTGTTTTACATAGTTTTGATAGGCCAATATGTAAAGCGTCTTAGAGTACCATATTAAGCACTATATAAATTTCATTTATTATTATTATTATTATATTTGACAAGGTTGTCTTTAAGCAAAAGTGGTGCTCTTTTATACAGCTTTAGGAAACCCTGCTGAATGTCATCGTTTGTTGGTGGAACCCCTGGTTTCTCATTCAGTACGACTTCATTCCTGTTGTAGGAGACGGTGGTCCACAGTGAGACCAGGCATGGAGAGAAGGTTCAGATCAAGATAACTCTAACGAATGAGCTGCCACCATCTTCGCCGGTATGCCTGCAGTTCTACAACATCATCTTCAGAAGGTCAGTTGTGCTTTTAACCACAGAAATGTATGAATTGGCTGCAGATTAGTTAACTTTTTCTGGTCTACAGTCTAAATGTTGGTATGATTAAATACATTTATACATGTCGGATTGATCTGCGTATTAATGTCATGCCAAGGATCCTGAGGATGCTGGACATGCAGCAGATCGGGCGCCATTACTACCAGCCCAAAGACCCACTCAGCATCCCACAGCACCGGTAGGGATGCCTCCAGTCTGATGCAGAAAATTATGTACCAGGCTGAGCGCCAATATTAGAATATCCGGCTATTCGTTGATTAGGAATTCAAATAATGTATTCAAATCTCAATGCAGTTTTCTGATATTGATTTAGTTTCTATGATAAAGTACACAAAAAATAGTTTTTTAACATCTTATTCGTGGTGTAACGGATCAACCCTCACGGTTCGGGACGCAAGTTATCCGCGGATCGGCTGATATAAAAAAGAAGAAATGTTGTGCGTTCACGTGATCGGCGCATGTTAAAGGAAAATTCCGGTATTTAGCACATTGAGCCCCCTTTCTGGTTTGTCTAGGATGAAATATAGTGGTTGACACACCGAAATGTTGACTATTGGTCCTGTCTCGGGTATTTGGCTCATTTCGAATCGCCCCTGCCTGCTTCAGAATGGCTAGCTTTGGGCATTCACAAACCTGTCCTTAAAACAACCCTAAACTTTTGTTTTCAGAAATGTGCAACGCAACGAGTGATGTTCCTAATGAGGAATCGTAGCGAAATAGTTTCTGTCGAGTTTTATTTGGCATTTTGTAAATCCCATTTAAACAGACCGGAACTGGAAGCGGAAACGTGCTGTTCATGTTTGGTTGTAGTCTTTTCGCTCAGTTCTCCGTATCAACAGTAGGGCTAGAACCGAGCGAAAAAAACTACAACCGGCCCCTCTTACTGTTTCCGGTCAACGAGCAATGAGTATTTAAACCAAAAATATATGGATTTATAAAATGCCAAATAAAACGCAACATAAAAAAGATGAGGATGTCTG
Source organism: Gadus chalcogrammus (assembly GCF_026213295.1). NCBI lineage: Eukaryota > Metazoa > Chordata > Actinopteri > Gadiformes > Gadidae > Gadus > Gadus chalcogrammus. The sequence continues at coordinate 19,661,820 of NC_079417.1, forward strand.
CATTGCCTGGGGAGGGCGTAGACTAAAGCTGCAACTAACGATTATTTTTTCAATTACCGTAATTTTCGGACTATAAGCCGACTTTTTTCCCATTTTTCGATCCTGCGGCTTATATAACGGTGCGGCTAATCAATGGATTTTTAAAGCTAACGGCCACTCGGAAAATTAGTATTCGAAGATTAAATTAGTATTCAGAGCTTCGTTGTTGTTTTTCCACGTACGTGACGTTACCAGAGCGAGGGAGGCAAACTATAAGCGTCAGCGACACCAAGCAGAGAAGCGAGAGAAATGGAGGAAGAATAGATATCTTGTTTCCCTTTACTTTATAACACAACATTAGCGGGATCTCGGGAGGAAAAGTAATACTTGCCCAAATGGGGGTCATCCCTATGTTCCCCACTTTCGCTTTCACTGGGAAAAACTAAGGAACTTTAACCTACTTAGGCCTACTAATTAACGTTCAAAAGCTATTAAATATTCAACAAAATATGCAGATACTGTCAAAATCGGTTCCAGGGAGTATATAGGGATTATTAATGTTGTTTTTTATGGTGTTTTTTTCTGGAACGAGTGTTCGAATATTCGCTTGGAAAAACCAACGAGTATTCGAAGCCAGTAAAATGGCATTCGGGCCAGCCCTAAGAAAAGCCCTTAAAAAAAAAAAAAAAATAGGTTTTTTTTTTTAACCCTTTTTTTTTTGATGCAAACTATAATTACGTTTTGGTACAGCACCTCTTCATTCTGTACAAGGATGAGCGAATTTTCTCGTTTTTAAATGAAAACAACCTACCTATCATTCGCTGCCGCTGGAAAAAACAAAATAAATTCCCTACCTAACCATGACCTCAACTGACAACCAACAGGAACCAAACTTTTTTTTTTTTTTAGGCCTAATGGTAATTAAACATTAAAACACCTGCGGCTTAGTCCAGTGCGGTTTATATATGTGCACATCATTCAATTTAGCTGCTGCGGCTTATACTCCGGTGCACCTTATAGTGCAGAAAATACGGTAATCGATCAATCTGATAAAAAATAAACATTTGTAATTGCCGGATCTTTATTAAAAAACTGAACATTACTTCAAATTCACAGTGCAGACTGAAGTTTAAAAACACCAGGTTATTGCTCCAACATCCCGGTACTATTAAAATTAAATGATAAAAAAATTAAAGAAACATAACTGGGTTAACACACAAAAAACAATGTATGAGATGTGTGTATGTATCCATGAACCAACCTGTCTGCGGCTGGCTGTAAACGGTGCCACGCCTACGAGTGACGTATTAATCGTGCGACTCTACGAATCGACCAAATTCGTTGCCCACGCTTTTAGTAATCGATTTTATCGATAAGTTGTTGAAGCCCTAGCGTAGACTCTGAACTCTCCCCAGGATATGCAGACATCCTGAATTTAAAGTTGTAAAACCAGGTCTCCTGTGCTTCCTTTGCTTCCCGACAGTCTCCTGGGCAGGAATACACTGGTAGACACAGAGGATTCAAAGGGGCTCAACCCATCTTTAGTTCACCGCCTTTTTCCCGGTCCTTTTTTTTTTTTTTATGTTTTTATTTTATGTGGACACAAGCAATTTTTAATATGCTTAAAGGAAGCAGGATTATTACGTACATTTCACTTTATTTGGTTTTTACACATTTGATGATTTTATATATCATATTTGTCTTCTCTTTTTTTTTTTGTTGATCCAAAAATTATCCGACCCGTGACACGATCCGAACCGTGCGTTTTGTGCTTGTTGCACCCCTAACGTCTATGCATATTTGGGGACTGCAGGTAGGGGGTGGGTTGTATGTCTAAATATCCCAGTAATAAAATATAAATGTAAGGGTGCTAGTAGGGCTGCTCGATTATGGGAAAAATCATAATCACGATTATTTTGGTCAATATTGATATCACAATTATTCAAACGATTATTTTTGAGTTTGAAAACATGCATTTATTGACACAATCAATTATGACATAGAAACATGTGTAAGTATCCAAAATAAAACCTTTTTCGTGTGTAAGTGTACTGTCTGCCACAACATTCTGAATCTAACATTTGATTTTTATAAAACATTTCATGAATACAATATATTCAGCCAAATGCACTGACTGCAATGACTCGACTGAAATAATACATTCCCTATTTAATGTCTAGAGAACAACGGTCCCAGCATTTCTCCATAGCAAAGTTAAAAGTCACAAAGCCATAACAAACACATGGCTAATAAAAATCATATTGTTGTTAAACAGAAATACATATACAAGATGTACTTGGCAGTTCTGCCTTAAAGAACTCTTAGTTAAAGTCTGCTATAGGAGCTTGTTATCGTTCATGAAACTAACGTTACTGAAACTTTAATATTCCACACGGTAGGTCTACTCCAACATGTCTGTCAACAGTCGATGCTGCTGATTGGCGGTTCACTGGCATGTCCCGCCTCCTGCCAACGGCATACTTCCTGATGCAGCACGCCTGTTAGATTGTACTCCCTCTCGCCGCGTTGAATGCTTTCGCATGCGCGTCTTTCATAAACTTTCATAAACTCTCTAGGCCTACTGTAAAACGGAAAATGTCAAATTAATCGTTTCAACTCGCTTAAAGAACTCTTAGTTAAAGTCTGCTATAGGAGCTTGTTATCGTTCATGAAACTGTAACGTTACTGAAACTTTAATATTCCACACGGTAGGTCTACTCCAACATGTCTGTCAACAGTCGATGCTGCTGATTGGCGGTTCACTGGCATGTCCCGCCTCCTGCCAACGGCATACTTCCTGATGCAGCACGCCTGTTAGATTGTACTTAGGGCTGGGCGATTTGGCCTAAAAATAAAATCTCGATTTTTTCTAACTAATGGACGATTTTCGATTTAAACCTCGATTTATTTTTTCTGTTTTTCTCTAAACAAATTCCATTGAAACCCATGTACGTGTGTGGCGCTTATGGGGTGTCGCACCACACTCGCCAACGCAGGGGTCTACAACCCGCTGATTTAAGAGTATCACGATTATCAACAATCATGGAAAGCTGAGTAGGTTTATCAGTTTTAATAACAGTATGAACAAATAGAACACAAAAATGACAAGTTGTCCTTTGTATATCTATAGTAGCAATAGCACATGCTAAACAAGGACAAAATCTACTCAGAATAATTGAATGAACTGTTTACATCCATGGCTAACCAGTGCATGAGAAGGAGATGACAGGAGACTAATGTTTCACTCTTTCAATTGCTCTAATTTGAGCTCTTACTGTTGTTATCTAACATACCATACAGTAATTTAATTGTGTAAAAGTGTGAAATTACTGCCCCTTAAAAATGACCATGAATTAGCTATACTCTCATTTGCATAGTGATTAACATTATGAATTTAAATTGTGTATACCAACTGTATGTTGGCTGACATTTACCTATAACTTTTTTTCCCTCCACTCTAACCAAGGATGCCTGTTTTTAAATTCCCTAGCCTGACACCCAGTCTGAAAGGCTGGCCAGGGGTTCTCATCTAAAAGTAACAAGGAGATATAAAGTGGGATTAAAACATTGTCTTCTGTTGACTACTTATTATGTGGTTTACACATTAATATGGGAGGACTGGACACACGCACGCACGCACGCACACACACACACGCGAGAAGGAGGGGCTCGGCCCGCTAACTAACGTGCAGAGATGCAGGGGCAGCTTCGCGCTTCGTAACAGAGACAGGGCAGAGCGCGAGCGCGCAGCGGGAATTTTATGAATGGTGAATGTAGGAGATAACTTCCCCTGCTTAAAGTATTTTATTGCAGTTATACCAAACCGCTATTTCCGAAAAATAAACACAGAAGTGAAAGATCTGTCACAAGACGATTGATACGTATCCGTGCACATTTTTAAGTGGGTACACGCAAATCCTGGTGCGTTCCTAGTGGGTATACGGTGTATACCTGCGTATCACGTAGACTACACCACTGCTTGTAACTAAGAGAACACACATGTGAGTTGTTGATCACAAATTATTTGTATACATAACGTCATCTTTGCAAAAGACGTTTAACTGAAAAGTGTTTCAATCGACCCGGCTCTCCCCCAAGTCTGTCGGGGGCGAGGTGAATGTGATTGCAGTAGGCTGAGTTTTGCGCGCGTTCTGGAAAGTGAGAGAGGAGGCTACTACGGAGTCTATTCAGCAAAACAAATCGGAAGAGTCTAGAACTGTTTTTAAATCGCGATTTTTCGGTTCAGCCATTTCACAAACCGTAGGAAAGAAAAAATGCAAATTAATCGATTAAACCGAAAAAATCGCCCAGCCCTAATTGTACTCCCTCTCGCCGCGTTGAATGCTTTCGCATGCGCGTCTTTCATAAACTTTCATAAACTCTCTAGGCCTACTGTAAAACGGAAAATGTCAAATGAATCGTTTCAACTCGATTATACGAGTTTGGAGATCGTTTGACCCCAAAATCGATATCGTGATCGAAATTCGATTAATTGCACAGCCCTAGGTGCTAGTCTCCCGATAATACTTCAAGTCAATGCTTCAGTTGAGGTAATGGTGGGATGACCGAATATTGGATGACCGAACTAGGGCCCGACCAATATTGATTTTTGAGTGCCGATGCCGATTATTTTCAGAGAAATTACGATTACGATTTAATCGGCCGATTAAAAAACAACATATAAAACATAGTTTTTGATACTTTAAATATACTTTAAACACTTTTGACGAATATGTGAATTGAATGCAGAACCTTTGAGTGTTTTAGAATACATTTACAGTAAAAAATGCGTAATGTAAAATAAATAACTACTGTATTTTTCGGACTATAAGTCGCGTTTTTTTTGTAGTTTGGCTTGCCCTGCGACTTATATTTCGAAGCGACTTATATGCCAAAATTGTGCGTACATAATCTTCGGCCGCAAGATGGCACCGTCATTCATTAGGCCTACAACTGAACGCTGCAAGCCTACTGCACCACCGAATAAATTATATTCTCGTCGTCATCGTCCTCAATGTCCTCCGGTTCAACCAAAGCTACCCCAGCCTTAGCTGCAATGTTGTGCAACATAGCTGTCACACATATCACAGCGCATGACTTGGCCGGCGAAAACTGGAGCCCTCCGCTGGACTTGTGAAGGCATCTAAAGCGCAACTTCCACCTCCCGATCGTGCGCTCAGGTTTAGGACCGCGGCGCATACGCGTCCGGTGGAATCCCGGTGTCACTGAATTCGGTATACTCTCAGAACTACGAGTGGGACCGACACACCTATATTGCTATTGCAATTTTATTCAGTCTCTCCAGACTAAACGTTCTTGTTTAAATGTTTAAAAATAAATGCGACTTATACACCGATGCGACGTATATATGTTTTTTTCCTCGTCATGGAGCATTTTTTGACTGATGCGACTAATACTCGGGAGCGACGTATAGTCCGGAAAATACGGTAACTCCCAATGTGCTGCGCTCGTAAGCAGTGACTAACACGTGCGTGCTTAGCAGTATGGTCTCACCGTTAGAGTCTACAGTATAACAAATTAACATGACCTGGGACCTAAAGAAAAACAGGCACAACATGCTCAAACAACGCGTCTTGTGTACATTGGTGAGGTGAGCGCGCAGCTGCCTGAGCGAGCGTGCTTTCATGTTGTACGGTAAAATTCAATCTCCTCTTTTTTACTCCAGCTAAAGTTGTTAGTTAGCAAGGCGAGTAGGAGCAATCTGCAGGATACTAAGCGCAATAACATTAAAAAAAAAAAAAACGGTTGTAATCTGCGTCTTTTTGGCCGATGCCGATTATTTTCAAAAAGGCTATAATCGGCCGATTGAATCGGTCGGGCCCTAGACCGAACTATCATTTGTTAGTTTTAGATACAGGGATCAGATTGGTTTTCATGTTCTAAGCCCAACCTGTAGACCCATTTGAACAAGTGTCCAACTTTATTTAGTTAATATGGTTGTGTAGATTTGTGATTAGTGCTGGAACCTTTCCTTTTTAACATGCTCTAAAGTGGTTATGTGTCAGATGAAGATCTGTGCTCCTCCTACCCCAGGCTGACCATCTGGCCAGGCTTCACCACCACCATCCTGCAGTACGAGTCCAGCATCATGCTGTGTACCGACGTCAGCCACAAGGTTCTGCGCAGTGAGACGGTACTGGACTTCATGGTCAGTCTGAGACAGCAGTGCGGACCCCAGCGCTTCCCTGAGATATGTGCCAAGGAGCTCATTGGACTCGTGGTCCTCACCAAGTAAGGGTTAACGACTGACCCAGGACATAGTTTTAATTGGTATGGGAGACTCGGTAAGAGTCGCAGGACATAATGAGGTTACATTTTATTTGTCAAGCCCTTAATCCAAGGTACCGCCTCAATGGGCATAACGGGCCACATTTTATGAAACCCCCAGACCCTAGCCCCCAGAGGGCAAGAAAAAATTAATTTCAAGGAAGAAATCATGAAGGAATCAGATGGATTCCTTCCGGGGATGTTAAGGAGTGCAATACTGCCATAATGCACATGCATACATGCAGGCAGAACATTATTTAGTCCAGGCGTTCGTAGTCACTGACATGCCAGGCATCCACTGCCATCTGACATGCTAAAACTGACGGAACAATGTATTTGAAGGGGGATAGTGTATACAAAAAGATGTTAAACGGCTTATTTGGTGATCACTAGGGGTGTAAATCTCTGGTTTCATCACGATACGATATTATATCGATTCATTGGACAACGATACGATATTTGCCGATATCAAAAGTCTGCCGCGATGCGATACGATACGATACGATTTGATTCAGGGGCATGCGATCGATATGAGACGATATCATATGCCCATTTAACACAACCTCTTACAATCACATCAACTCACATCAACTTAATTATAATTTCATCATTTTATTCCTTTGCTCTTCTGGATATTTAAAACAAAAAAATAAATTTTTAATACAAATAATAAAGTGCCACATAATTGCATTTAAGTGCCAAAGGTTTTTTATGGCTTAAATTAAAGGGCCTGTAATGATCTTTCATTTTGAACGTAGACCATTCCCAACCGATCTGTGTGGATAGTTTTCTTCTAAGAACAAAACATCCCTCGGAATCATCTTGGCTGTAAAGATAAGCCGTCCGTGTTGCCAGATTGGGCACATTTTTCAGCCCGATTTGGCTACTTGTAAACACGTTAGGCTGGAAAAACGGGACGTATGCCCAATCTGGCAACACAAAACGAAACTAGACATCCTCGCGCTCACACATGTGCTCGCTGACTGTTGCCTCATTTAACCGGTGAATGGATACGAGCGGCTTGGCGCTTTGCGCAGAAATAGTTTCACAAACACCCGCGAAAGGAGATATATAATAATAAAAGCGTGTAATACAGCGATATGCATCGATGTTTGGGCATTGCATCGATGCAGCTGGATCGTTCGCCAATCAATCGATGTATCGATCTACATCGATGTATCGTTACACCCCTAGTGATCACACAAATGTGCATCAATACTATCAGGTTGGTGCATACCTGCTTCATAGTATAGCATCAGAAAATTGTTTAATTCAGAACTTATTTTTCAGATACAACAACAAGACCTACAGGATTGATGACATTGCATGGGATCACACCCCCAACAACACGTTCACGAGAGGAGACACAGAGATCTCCTTTAAGAACTACTACAAGACGGTAGGTACTGACCAATGTGCCCTTTCTGGCTTCCCGGTCTTGTCGTCGTTTGTAATATTTCACCCGTCTTTCTTAAAGCAATATACACTGGACATCACTGACTGCAACCAGGTGCTCCTGATCAGCCATGTGAAGAGGCTGGGTCCTGCAGGGGCTGCCCCCCCTGGGCCGGCCATGCTTGTTCCGGAGTTCTGCTATCTCACAGGTCAGCCTGGTCCTTTTAGATCTCCACCATATTCTCCCCATATCATGTATTCCTTGAAACCGTGAGCTAAAACTGCTGGCTTCCCATTGCAGTGCATTCCAAGCCAAGTTTGTAAAACATGACGTTTTACAAACAAAAATCAAAGCAAATTATGCTTTCCAGCAGGTTTTATTAGTCATTTTGTTGTAGCTACTCATTTGTATAGGAAGCCTCGAAGGTGTTCGGTATGCAGCGGTCTTGTGTGCGCTTCTTGTATACGCTCCTTGTATACGCTCTTGGAGGTGTTATGTGTGCAGTCTTTGAGGAGTACTTAACACTGCTGCAATAAACAACCTTTTCCTGTTCCAGCGGTGGATAAATACTGAGAACTTTCGAGGCTTCCTATAGTATTGAGTAGCGACAACAAAATTACTAATAAAACCTGCTGGTAAGCATAATTTGCAATTTATTCGCAAAGCAGTGACTGTCTGTTTCACAGCTTTGCAAACAAATGTTTAATGTTGCTTTAGGAGCGATGTTTTATGCCCATCGACCTGTACACTGGGATCTGACGAGGGCTGAAAAAAACAAAAAAAAAAAACGGTCTATCCCTTTCAAGTTTTGAATTACTGAAGCTCAAGCTATATCTCTTCCTAAAGGTCTAACTGATAAGATGCGATCGGACTTCAACATCATGAAGGAATTGGCTGTCCACACCAGACTGAGCCCAGACCAGAGGGAGGTCCGCCTCAACAGATTTGTCAACAGCATTGAAAAGTGGGTCTAACCTCATTAGTGTTGATTCTGGCTGTGAAAAATAGCCGATGTTGTGCTGATTCGGTTATCAAGCGTTGACAGAATGGTATCTAGGTTTAATAGTTAACTTCAAGGTCTTACATGTGATAGGAATGATGAAGCACAGAAGGAGCTGACCACCTGGGGGCTCAAATTCGATAAGGAGCTCCTGAATCTGACTGGGAGAATCCTCCCAGCTGAGAAGATGATCCAGGGATCGCGCTCGGTAGGTCACTGCATGGGCCTGTAAATGATGGAATGAGTTGAGTAATAATGTTTAATTTTCACCCAAAACTTACTTTGTGGAGATAATGGTTTGACTCATCTTTGGAACATTGCGTTTAGGCAGACTCTTCTAGTCATCGCTTTTTATTTAACATAAAAGCTGTCTGTTCTGGAGAAAAGCTCTTGATACGGTAGTTGTTTGCGTTTTCTCGATGAATTGCATGTCAGCTCAACCTGTTCTGCCTTATCTCCCAGTACGACTACAACCCGTGGCAGGCGGACTGGTCCAAGGAGATGCGTGGGTTACCGGTGATCAGCGCTCCTCCCCTGGAGAACTGGATCATGTTCTACACCCGTCGCAACGCCAACGACGCCCAGAACCTGCTGCAGAGCCTGAACAAGGTCTCTGGTCCTCTGGGGATCCGCAGCCAAAAACCAATCATGTGAGTGACAATAGTAACATTATATCCTCCAAAACGATCACTATGGTCAAGTTATGTTTCTCCAGTGGACTGGTATTCCCATTCAGCGTACTGCTCCACTGGTTGCACCTTAATTGATGCCAATTTTATGCCAGGGTTTCCCAAAGCACTTTACAGCTTAGGCTGCTGCCTAAGCGACACCGCATACCGCCTTTAACTACAACATCCCAAAAAAATAAAATCTATGCACATTCATTCTGTGTATAGATCATAGGGATGGGAAGATTCACCTGGTTCGCACCGATGCATCGTCATAAAAGCTCACGATGCGATGGCCCGATCAAAAATGGGTGCATCGGATACCAATGTGGGATGAACCGCGATGCATCGTACTAAAAATTTTGGCATCGGTATAATCCAGGTACAATGTAATAGTTCTAGATTCCCCCTCTCTAACTGTTTCCTAAACCACGCATCTCAAATCCATCTCCACTGCTGTCAGTGGGGGGTGGGGCAAGAATTCTGCGTAAGTGTCGCAGCCAAGTAGCGCGCGAGTTGAAGAGTGTTCGGGGAGAGTTACAATGGCTGATGAGATTATACTTCCCTAAAGCTTTGACAATAATCCATGTTGGGCAAAACTTGGCTTGCAAGAAAGAAAGAACATGAACCACGACAGGATGAAAAGGGGATTTGTTGGCGGCGAATTCTCCCGCTTGAGCCCCGCTGTGGAACCAAAGGACCACCTCCGGAGCCGGAGGTGCTAGCTGCCGGCAAAGATCCCTTTCTCCTCCTTGTCGTGGTTCATGTTCTTGAGGGAGTCAAAGCCAAAGTTCCTTCCCCCCAATTCATTCTCAACCTTGGCTGAGATAACCCCCAATACGAGTCTCGTTGTAGAAATACCAGAGACGAGAGTCCGACGTGTTATGAGCCATCACACCAACAGCAGAACGGTTATCCAAATAACAAGGAAGTGTACAACACTTGCGTTACAGTCCTGGAGCTCTATCTAAATAATATCATATAATACACAGTGTTTCCCACAGAAATTTTGGAGACTATGGGGGGGGGGGGGGGGGAAGGGGGCTGGTATGGGGCGATTGTTGATTGTTGACGGGGTACGGGGGGTATGGAGCGATTGTTGACCGGGGAAGGGGGGGGGGGGGGGGTATGGAGCAATTGTTGACGGGGGGGGGGGGTATGGAGCGATTGTTGACGGGGGGGGGGGGGGGGGGGGGTATGGAGCAATTGTTGACGGGGGGGGGGGGTATGGAGCGATTGTTGACGGGGGGGGGGGGGGGGGGGGTGTATGTCTTCAAACTTCGCCTGAGCAAAAAAAAAAAAAAAAAAATTTTTTTTTTTATTTTTTTAATAATAATAATAATTCATGTGCACGCAGAGACTATGGCGGCCGAAATTAGACTATGGCGGGCCGCCATAGTCTCGTCAATGTGTGGGAAACACTGATACATAAGATATCTATATCATATAACATATTGTGTGCGCCTCCAGACGATATTATGAATCACAAACGACTTTGTCGGGTTCTGCGACGTCTCTGGTTCTTCCACTTTCACATCAACCTGAAGTCGACTGAACCGCGCGCTGCCTGCTGCGGCTGCCCGCTACCGGGCGATGGTGCCTCGCGGCAACCGGCGGCATGTCGCAGTTCATGTACTTCAGCGAGTCAAACCAAAGTTCCTTTCCCCAATTCCTTCTCAACCATGGCTTAGATAACCCCCACGACAGTCTCGTTGTGGAAATACAAGACACGTCAAAGAACCGACAAGAAACACTTGCGTTACAGTGTGTGTATTCACACACACACACATGTGGCGCTCGCACGGTCGAGTCTCATTGGCGGGCCAACGTCTCTGGGCGGGCCAGGCAGAGTAAGGGGAGGAGCTGAGATTCCTGATGACGTCATGAGCACAGACATTCCAAATCAGCGCGCTTCAGGCTCCGTTTTTTCAAAGGCGAGCAGAAGTTTTAGCCACTGGGGGACCATTAGGCAGGCTAGGGAACTCATATTTATGTTAGAAAACCTCCCAAAGTGAGATTTTCATGTCATGGGACCTTAAGAAAAACCTGAAAATAGGACAAATTAGTTAAATTTAGTGTGTGAGGCAGTTGATCCACATGTTTAGGATGAAGCAAACTGTGTTGTGACTGTCAGGTATAGTGAAAAAATGTTACATTCAGAACACACTTATGCACATACACATACACATTACACATACATGTTTTCTTTTGTCAGAAACCTTGTTACTGATTTGTTGTCTGACAAACAAAAATGTTACATTCAGAACACACTTACACACAAACACATAAATGTTTTCTTTTGTCAGAAACCTGGTTACTGATTTGTTGTCTGACAAATAAATAAATCATTATGTATCATATTAAATTGCATAGAATTGTATTATTTAGCATCGCATCTTGTTGAATCGCATCGTGTCGAATCGTATCGTGTCGAATCGCACTGCATCGCAATAGGGGTGAATCGTATCGTATCGCATTAGTAGCTGCTTTTATGTATCTTGAATGTATCGGATCGTTGGCAGTGCATCGAGATGTGTATCGCATCGTCCTCCTGATGGAGATGCACATCCCTAATAGATCAGGCTGCAGGGCAACAGACTGCGTGGAAATAAGCATAAATGCCCCCCCTTCAAATTAGTGATGGGAACGAAAGAAAAATATGTTGGACATTTTCGTAACAGTGTCGTACAACTTGATTGCCATTCTAATTGAGTTGTGACAGCGAGGTTGGCTTGTTTTCACCGAGTTGTTCTTCCTTAAGGGTGGAGTATGAAGACTACCAGGAGTCGCTCCTCAAAGCACTGCAGCACAACGTTGGACCTCAGACCCAAATGGTTTGTTCCCCTATGCTCAACTCCACCTCATTAACTATATAGTAATTTAGAAGATGAATTTACGCAAGCGACTTAAAGATAAGATGTGTTTGCTTGTGGTTAAGGTGCAGGTAGGGTTGGAGCATATTGCAGACATTGAGTATTAGCCTAGTCATTACACACAAGCCACTACACTGTCCTGTTATTTAAGTAACATTGTCAAGTGGAAAATAATTTTTTCATCCACTTAATTAGCTAAAACGATTGTACTATTGGTTCAATCCCATATGGCTTTGTGAAATAGACGATGTACACGTCTGTTGAACGTTTGAAGTCTATTGACTGGTCTGTTATTTCCCAGGTGGTCGTGGTCCTGCCCAGTAACAGGAAAGACAAGTACGATAGTGTGAAGAAGTACCTCTGTGTGGACTGTCCCACCCCCAGCCAGTGTGTGGTTGGTCGGACTCTGAGCCGACCCGCTGCGCTGATGACCGTTGCTACCAAGATCGCCCTGCAGATGGCCTGCAAGATGGGGGGAGAGCTCTGGAGCGTGGAGATACCTGTGAGTGACACCTGGCCCACACCAGTCCTATAATATGCAGAATAATGACACACTAGGTTGGCTCTTGGTGTTGGTGCTCAGTGTGAACTCTGTGTATTGAGTACAGTTTACTGGTGATTATCTTACCTTATTTGACTGCATGACTTCCTAAAATGTTATCGAATGATAAATTGGGATATGGACATGTTGATGTAGTTCCTCACTGACCAATACCACTGCTTTGATCTCTTGTGTACAGCTCAAGCAGCTAATGATTGTGGGAATCGATCGACTGTTACCATGACATAGTTGCTGGTAGGAGATCCATCGGAGCTCTGGTCGCCAGCCTCAACCACGGGATGTCACGGTAATACCGTCAACGTCTTCAATGGTCTCCCGGAAGTAACAGGATGCACCTGTAACATGCTTCTCCTGGTCTCCAGGTGGTTCTCGAGGTGCGTGCTCCAGGACAAGGGACAGGAGATCATGGACGGTCTGAAGATGGCCATAGTGGGCAAGTACTTTAATTAGACTCTGAAGTCCTGCATCATCCACTATAAATTGAAAGTTACCTGAACAGTGAATGCCCCCTTTGTATCCAGGTGCGCTGAAGGAATACCTGAAGTTCAACGGCGTCCTGCCGTCGCGTATCATCGTGTACAGAGACGGCGTGGGCGACGGCATGTTGCAGAGTGTCGTTAGCTACGAGGTTCCCCAGATCATCGAGTCCATAAGATCCATTGGGCAGGACTACTTGTGAGTCATTCTAGACCCAAAGCTGCATTTTATTTTTTTTTTTTTCCATCAGCCCTCTAGTCCCTCTAGGTCAGGGGTGGGGAACCTTTTTGTCATCAAGGGCCGGATACATTTTTGTAACTTGTTTGGAGGGCTGCACTTTTTTTCGGCCTATAAAAATAGCTCATGTCAAACAAAATTGTTTAATATATATATTATGTATATATATATATATATATATACATAGGCCTATGTTTAAATGTATATATTTTAAAGCTTATCTCCCTGTGCAACGACATACTGCTTTCTGATTGGCTAATGGGGTGTCCATTAATATTAAAAAACACATTTTGTGGATTTTGTAAACGGGAGTTAGCGGGAGACTTCTTCGCCACGCTGTGTCCATTAAGTCTGTAGAATTGTAGGTTACACCTCGACGGTCGTTATCCCTTAATTAGGACTTCTCCCATCAAACAACAAAAGCGAACACACACTGAAATAATAATAAAATTAATAGCCTAACAATAAACAAAAAAAATATATAAAAAATTGCTTTTCCTTGCCTCCGCGGTCCGGACGAAAGGCTTTGGCGGACCGTATACGGCCCGGGGGCCGTACGTTCCCCACCCCTGCTCTAGGTGTATTCATCCGTCTGTCCCCCATTAGGCCCAAGCTGACCGTGGTGGTGGTGAAGAAGCGTGTGAGCAGCAGGTTCTTCGCTCACATCGATGGTAAAGTGGCCAACCCTCCCCCAGGGACTGTCATCGACACAGACGTGACGCGCCCGGAGTGGTGAGCCTACGCCTACTGTCGTATGTTTCCCTGCTATAGCGGTGTTCTCCCGGACCAAAGTCGGTTCACACTGCCTTGACTTCCCCAGGTACGACTTCTACATCGTGAGCCAGGCAGTCCGCGCGGGCAGTGTCTCCCCGACGCACTACAACGTGGTGTACGACACGAGCGGGCTAAAGCCGGATCACTTGCAGAGGCTGACGTACAAGCTCTGTCACATGTATTACAACTGGCAGGTAAGGAGTTCATGTCACGGTGGGGAGAGTATTTAAATAACTGCTGAATTGAAACTCGTTTTGTTTAGCTTGCTTTGAAAATTGTTTTGCTAACATTATTTATGTAAGGGCCTGCATTAAACCAAACTGATTCACAGGAGCACAAAGTTGGCCTTTTTTAGGTACACCAGTCTTATGCAAGCTAAATGTTGGGCTACTTTGAACATAAATAAGATTTACACCGAGTCTTGCTTTATTGGGGTTGCACCAACTGAAGTTGCGACCTAGTTAAGATATAACCTGAAGTTTACACCTGCCTTAGGGCTAACCTCTATCTGACCTTTGATGTGGCTCATAAATTAAGATTGAACCTAAAGTTTAATGTGGCTCATAAGTTTCAAGGATAAGGAAGAAATGACGGATGATTGAAGTAATAAGCGGCTGTGTTGTCTAATAAAAACATGGTGCTTCGGATTGATTTGCTTCCCAGGCTATGTCAACGTAGCACTAACATTAATTTTGCATTACTCACAAACCTCCCTAAGAGCAGATTTTCAAAAGAACAGCAGAGCCACTGAAGAAAGATGCGACTTGTATTAAACTAGGTAGTTTTCATATGCAAGATCTACCATTCCATGATGGCACCGGTCAAAATTTTGAGGACTAAAACTTGTATGTAATACATGTACACTGGTATGATCTCTGAAAGTAATAGGAATGTATTTTTGAATCGTCTTTCCTTTCCCTGTAGGGAATTATTCGGGTGCCGGCGCCGTGTCAGTACGCCCACAAGCTGGCCTTCCTGGTGGGACAGAGCATCCACAGGGAGCCCAGCATGAAGCTAGAGGACTACCTCTTCTACCTTTGAGTCACATGGACAAGGCCCTGCTTATGTTATCCTGTTCATTCAGTTCCATTTGTGTTTAGATTAAGTGATGCATTGGTAGCCTCAGCTCCTCATTTGATGATACTTTTCGGATCACTGGACTGCTTCACATGGTGTCAGGAGTGCATCTTTAGGCATAGAATGTTTTGTTTCCTAATGTGAAAGAAGCCAGTGATACTTTGGTTTGATTATATATTTGAATATATAAATATAGGTTTCCAGTTAAATACAATTTTATGTAAATGTATTGGCTATGTAAATGCTTAACTTGGCATAAAAAGTCTGTTCTCCAAGAGTTTTATAGAAATTTGTATGAGTTGATTCATCAACTAAAATGAACGTGTTGCGTTTAAAACAAGTCTTGTCTTTCATTACTTGAATGTTTGTCTAGTTCTTTGCAAGGGTTCTCATGGTTTTAAATTTGCTGCATTTAGCGCCAGATAATCTACTAACAAGACTCATAGCTTGACATGGTAGTTCGTGTAATTCATTACAATACAAACGATGGCTAATAGTAATTATAGGTGATCAATTTCAGGTTCATGTTGCATTTAAATTTGATTGTAATTTATAAATGGCAGGGTGTTTAGGAAGAACAGTAGCCATGCCAAAATTATAAAATATTAAAATTTATTTTGATTTTTAAAAATTTGCACATGCACACCCACACAATAATTTGCATCAATATAGGCTGATATAAAGCTAGCACACAATCGCAGACTTGGACAATATGGTCTAGAAGACACCATGGGGAAAGCTTGCACGGTTTGGATTAAAAAGTTGAATTTACAAAAAAGGCAGTTCGAAAATCAAGTATAAACATTTAAAAATGTACAAATGGACAAAGTACAAAAACGGCAACAGTCATCCAAACGGAAAAGAAGCAATGACTAAGATGGTCCATATATGGGTTAAGATGCACAGAAATCCTCAGGACTAGATGTAATTTGTACAGAAGGTATTACAGAATGTTTCTACATTCTTTTTTGGCAGTTTGTTACTCTTATATCGCAAAAAATATATTGATGGTTTAGAGCTTGGAATGGGAGACAAAGGGTGATTGAACTAAAGACATGTTTAATTTCACATACAAAGACATCGGACATTGCACCATCCTTGTGGGTACTTTAGAGAAAAACATAGCCTTTCACTGGATCGTACATTCACTACTCTATGTGCTAGGGTGTTGATCTACATGAAGTACAGTACTGTTTCCGGCACCATTTATATTCAGAACTAATTATCAACATACATTTATATTTGGCTTCTGTCAAATTGAAATCCAGATTTCATAGATAATTTTTGAGGAAGGGGAGGGGGCAACATAGAGGTAGTCTTGTGTCTGGAGAATACTGTGGAAAAGACCTATGCATTACTGGTCATGTCATTTGATCCGGTAACCCAGTATATTGACAAAGCCTCCCCACATGTTGTGCATGTTGGAAATAAATTGCTACTTAAAAATATATATATTTTTAACAGATGTTCCATTTCTTTCACCCATCCCTGAATTGAACTGGTTTGTATGGTTTAATTACATAGGGCAATCGTTGTTCACATGTTGACCAAAAGGCAATCGCAGACAGCTACAGACCCTACAATATGGCCATGACGGGACAAAAATAAAGCTCCATAATCTGCTAAATTGCCATTAATGCGACATAACATTGAATTTATTGGAAATCGTGCACATTTAACGTCACAGTAAGTTTCCCCTTACTGCATTATTTTGTAAATTAATTCCAGGGGCCTTAAACGATGGGCAGACACATCCCAGCCATAGTTAGACTTTTGGATTCCAAATAAACATGACAAGCCCACAACACAGTGCACACTACAGAAATGGATTGATAATTTGCTGCTCCTAACATTTTCTGAGACGTTACATGAATCACTACCATCCATAAAACCACACACCACATGACAATGTACAAACAATTGTGCAATTCATAAGGCAAATAACATGGAGGTTGAATCTATGAGGCAATGTACCACTACTTAACTGACTGAGGGAACTTAATGCTTCACCTTTAGAGACCCTGTTGCCTCTGGCGTGTGCTATTGTCCAATGTCCCATTCGGGGCCCAAGGCTGTACTCAAAAGATGCGAGGCCAATTTCTTATTTTTCTCAGTAGTAAACTGCACTGAATAACAGCCTTATATATATATATACATATATATATATACATATATAATATATATATAATATATATATATATATATATATATATGTATATATTTTATATACACATATATGTTTATTTTTATATATTTCTTTATACAGTACTGCATGCTCCACATCTCAAACTCACAATGGGAACCGCCCCACTGTCTTGCGTGTGCTTTGAAGGGTTAAGTAGGGAATGTGCCGAAGTAATGTATGCAGACCCCCTGTGGAGCAGGCCGGAGCGGCCTGCCGGCTCAGGACAAGCTTTGTGTATGAATCCCTCTGAATCGGGCCAGTCACGTGACCGCACGCCCTCCAGCTGTGTGGTTGTCAATACGACTTTCTTAGGAACTCGTCCTTTGATCTCGGGGTCGTACGAAGAGCCGTTGGTCCGACTGAGGCACTCCGCGCGGTCCGGGTGCCGTCACATTTAGCCATGTGGAGAATATCCACGGATGCCTACTGCATCCCAACGGTAGCTGTGGCGGACCAAAAGACATGGAGGAACAGGGGAGGACGAGGCTCAAGAGCCCCCTGAGCATGACAGGATGAATTGTTCAAAATAGGTTACTGTAATCAATTAACAAAAATACTAATTCTAGTATACAACAGATGTACAAGAATAGAGCATTTGAGCAAACAAACGCCACCCATCCACTGTAGAAAATCTTGAAATGTGAGTTTTTCATGATTTTACTGAGGAAAAAAAGTGACTGCACCGTAATAGAATACGCCAAACGATTTATAGCGCTGCCACGTCTCTTTTCAATAGTATCTTCCCTTTGACGAGTAGTCCCTTTTTCTCTGTGGAATGGGGGGCCATGGGGCAGCCTGGCCCCCGGGACGAGGAGCCAGTGACGTGCGGACGCCCTGGGGGAGAGGAGGAGGCTCTTCTGGGCGGGGACGGTTTTTCCAACGGACCTGATGGGAGACCCGTAAGGGACAGTTGAGGGTGTTAAAAAGCCAGGCGCACCCCACCTCAGTCCCTACTCCCACTGACTCAGTCCTCTCTGTACCTGCGTGGTGTCCCCCCCCCCCTGCTAACATATAGAAAGCCTGAAGAAGCTTCTATTTCAACGCTACAACAGAACAGGAGAGGAGGGTTGTTCTTGCACGCTGATCGCTACGCACTTAGCGCAGCAAACCAACCGGCCGATGCTAATGAGGAACTGCTAGCGAAGGCAGGGATGGTGTACACATGACCGGGAAATACAATTGAGTAGGCTACTGTACAGTACAGTTGAACGGGAAAGTTAGGAGAGAAGTTTGATCACATTCAGTTTCCTTCCTGTGGATATTTACACATACAGTATATATATATATATATATATATATATATATATATATATATATAAAAAAAGGATATATGGATATCTATAAATATTCACTCATATAACCAGGTCACAGAGAAAAGAATGTCTTAGTTCTTTTGTTGTAATCATCGAGCTAAAAGGCTCCTTAAAATTGCACTTTTGGGAGACGAATGATTGGCATGAGAATGCTGTCTTTGACTATTAGCTACAAAAGTTATTGTTCCATTGTTAACATGTCGGAATCACAATCCTAAACTTCAAAACACCAATCTCAATTACAATTTTGTTTAACAATGCCTTGTGATATGCATTTGTAGAAATATCTAATGAAATTTGTCTTTTCATTAAGTAAATTGTTGGGGCCAAATCTTTTAACTTGAACATAAATTGGAGTACAAATTATATATATATATTATATATGTATATACACACACAAACATATGTGTGTGTGCCTTACGTTCATCTTAATAAATGAATCCAATGAGAATAAAATGTTAGCACCTGGGTTTTTGCTGTTTTCCCTTATTATGGTTCTTGGTGTAACGCCAACCCATTAAAGACTTGTTACGGGTCTTATTCTGGCAGATCCTACTCGGTCCGCTATGGGTGCTGAGCCTGTCTGTCAGGGGCATGGAGGACAAATAGTTGTGCAAAGCAGTTGCCTTTTAGCTTAGCATGAATTACAGCAGGAGAGAATGTGCAGGGACGAGGACTTTGTCAGGTACAACACTCAGAGATACAACAGAAGATGCCATACTGGGTTGTCTAATGCATGGGTTAGGGTGGGCCATCCACCAAACCACAAGACACAGCAGTCATATTCAGGGGGAGGAAAACACAGAACAGAAAGAGTGTCTGCACCATGACAGGCTGTATCTCGCAGAGCTAACACATAATGTCTGCAGGATGATGTTTGGGAGCAGAAACCGAGGGCACCCATCTGCATTAGACCAGGGAAGTGGAGGGTTGGTATTCTCTGTTGTTCACTTACGTGATGGAAACAGAGCCGTTAAGGTGTGAAATGAACACTCTTCTTCTGTTTTGCCAAGCAGGTGAGAAAAGAAAAAGAAAGAAAAAAAATGCGAAAAAAATGTGGTAATGGCAATTTGAAAAATTTCCACCATGAAAATGACCTCACAAAACAACGGAAAACACAGAAAGACCGAAAAATCCTATGAAACCTGTTGATTAGTCAAAACAATTGCATTATTAACACAAATAATTAGCATTATGCTCTTTTGTACATCTTTTTTTCTTCTCTTTGAATATTTACTTGTGAAATTATTCTCTGGGGGGGAGGGGGGCGGGGGGGGCAACAAGGGCTAAGGAGATGTCACTTGTGGATCTTTGCAAGAAAGCAAGATACAAAACAAGGCTTTCCTGGAGCATTTTTACAAAAGACCATCTTTTTATACTCGACCCCCTGTGAGTAGAAAATGTTCCAGGAGTTCATGCATCTGGAACAGAGAACATGCTGAGCTACAGTCTATCGATCAGCACATCAAAACTAATCACTCTATCGGAAAGTATCGTAGTTCTTTTTTAGTCGATCACACACACACGCACAATATATTCATAATGCATCTCACTACAGTGCTAAATTATGCAAAGACACAAACCAAAAGAAAACTCCAGAAACAACCTTTTGTCTGCCTTTTTTTCTGTCTGGTACTTCAAAGGTGACACACATTTCATGGATACATCCTAGATAGCATGAGAATGCATAACGAGTACAGTATATATATGTATTATACAATGCATATTCCAGCCCCCACCTGACCCTTATTGACAGCAGCAAACATCCATTATTCATTCCTTTATGTTTTCTTTAATCCTCATTTACGGATCCTAGACGTCTGCACACTATTTACAGTAAAGTTCGGAAAAACAAGCTTCCTGCTTTATTTTCGGAAAACGGCATCACATACACACACACACACACACACACTCACACACACACACACACACACACACACAAACACACACTCACACATAGATGTGCACGGATGCAGAGGAAGTAAACATGAGTAGAAAAGGAGAGAGTGGTGGTGGGGTGGGGGCCGGGGCGGGGGGTTACGGGGGTACGTATGGGATAACAGGGTGCGGCGGGGGGCTAGTACTGCGGGGCGTGTACCCTTTTGGTCTTGATGCGCCCCGGGTGGTCCGGGGGGTAACGGGACGGCGGGTCGGAGAGAAAGACCTCCACGTCGTCAGGCATTCTTCGAGAAAGTGGAAGGAATGAGTCCCTTATGTCCGTTGAGCTCCCCCTGGGGGCACACACACACACACACAGGCACAGACAAACACACGCAACATTAGTGAGCCTCTGGATGGGGAACCCATACTCTGCTGGCCCCCCGACTACTGCTCTACTGTGGCTTATATACACTAACTAGAACCATCAACACAAACACACGGCATAACCTCCGCTGTACTGTGTCCTCGCCTGGAGACCGTCTTAAAGAGGCAGACAGAGTCTTACAGAGGGAGACAGAGTCATAAAGAGGCAGACAGAGTCTTATAAAGGGAGAAAGAGTCTTAAAGTGGGAAAGAGAGTCTTATAGAGGGAGACAGAGTCTTATAGAGGGAGACAGAGTCTCAAAGGTATTGTACATGCGGCAGTCTCAAGGTAATTCCTGAACCTGATGGTGGTGGTGATTTACTGTATGTCTTAAAATTTCTTGTGCTTGCTCACCACAACGTTTACATTTTATTAAGATTGTACATGTTCTCTTTTAGTCTTGTGTCTGTTGAATAACCAGAATTCACCTTTGTCACCAAACGCCATGGTGTCAAACTCGATTAGATAGAAAGGGTCAGAGGGATTGCTAATTTAATAACTACAGCATGTTGGGTTTCCAGCCTTTATTTTATGCTTTGGTTTTCACACAAATACAGAAATTGGAGTAAACATGACTGTCTTTACAACACAAGGCTACGTGTTGTAAACTATGTGTTGCTTCAACGAATGAAGGCTGTGAAACATGAAGCTAGGAGAGGCGAGCATCAAAGGTGCTCCCTAGATATATTTCATACTGGATGTCTTCTGTTGTTTTTGCGCTGTAGAAATCTTTACGCAAGATTATTTTCACAGGCATTTGTGTTCTGATGTAGCCCCAGAGTAAGAGTGATGCAACGCATAGCTTCCTTTGAACCCAAACCCGTCGCTCTCTCCACTCCACGGACCTCACGAGAGAGTTCAGTACTCACATAGTAGAAACCGTCCTCGTCTATTTCACCGAACACCACGATGACATCCCCAGCACAGAACGTCAGCTCGGCCTGTCAAGAGAGAGAGAGAGAGAGAGAGAGAGAGAGAAGAGATGGGGTGCGGCGAGTTTGTGGTTGAACGACAACCAGGGCTTCCCCACAACACAGCATCTCGCCTCCGGCAGGTTTCCTGCTCCAAACTGACGTGATGCATCCCAATACCTGAGACTCTCCTTCAGAGTCTCAGTGGGACGGGTATGAGGACTGATTCACATGGAGGAAATGCATCATGTACGTCGCTGAAGACAGGGGGTGGGGGTTTGGGGTGTGTGTGTTGGGGGGGGGGTTGCGGGGTTGCAACATGTTTGGGTGCAACGCTTCTCCTTTTTAAGAAGAAACACACACACACAGCCACGCACCCAAACAGAAGTGAGGCAGGTCTGACCACTGTGAGCAGGCACGCCTCTCCTCACGGAAACCAAATTGAGGAGGCAAGATGCTTGCTCAGGCAAGAC
>NC_079417.1:19689337-19694337 GCF_026213295.1 Gadus chalcogrammus
ACCCGTCTGGAGAAACACAGGACACACACACACGCGCGAGAGCGCCGCCCCTACTGAGTCTCCTGAGGACAAATACAGCGCACTGAATCACTGCACCGCTTTAAATAACCTTTTTATTCATTTAAACTAGTATTAAAACTAGTAATACACTAGTAATGAACTAGTTAAAACCTTAAATTATCGGAAGTCAATTCCGATTGATAATGGTTATTATATGATAATATGATAACATTATACTATAATGTTAGCAATTAAATCACATCCGGTAATTATATCTACCTTCCACTCAACCCACTCATGCCCCTCAAGCCAGTCAAGCTATGCTAGCTGGCGTCGGACAGTTGCTCAGCCATAGTTATAGTGTTATATACTATATATAGTTATAGTGTATAGAACACTATCATTTTATCATTTTGACAAGTCTTTTAAATTCTGAAAGTCTCCCTCCTACCAACTGGGATCGGCTCAATCTTACACAATGTGATCTATTCTTCAATGTTATTTTTTTCTTTTATTCTGTTGTGTAGCTGGCATGCATGGAAATTAAATATTCTGCTTCAGTATGTTAGATTTTGCAAATAAAGCTTGGTGGACCTTGTCTCGATGTCTTTGGTGTTATGATCTGATCTGATTCGATACATCCAACACAGTATGGATGTTTTCTAATGATCTGAGATGCTGCTGATGCATTAAATTAAATTCAATTACATTTTATTTGTATAGCCCTTAATCACCATTACAGTCTCAAAGGGCTTAAAGGTTGGGTATGGGATTTGCGAAACGCCAGCAGATTTTGAAAACACACAACTCAAATGGTCCTTCCCCCTCTCCTTCAACGCTGACTCTGACTCCACCCATTCCAAGTACATGGACGCGCAATCATGCACGAGCGCGAACATAGATGCGCGAGTTTAGGGTTGTCTTCTAGTGCTAGGTCCAAATGTGGATTACCTAGTCAGCTAGCTCCAGCAGCTACCGCAGGATAACAACAAACAGAAGCTTGCTCTGGGTCACGAGCTTTGAGTACGTGCACGAAGGGGTCACGCGGGGAGCGGGGGAGGGGGAGTGCAGTACGACCGTTGATTGACGTACTTACTGTCCAATGCCACTCGGTGGTTCTGGAAATCATTGGCTGGAGTTTTTGTCCTAGCCCTGCCCTTTCCACAGATGATTGACTTGTAATTTTCTTGTCAGTACTTCTAACTCAGTGGCTGTAAGTGGGTTATGATAAGGATTTCAAGTAATTTAGCAAAAATGGCCAAAAAAGAGAATTCCATACCCAACCTTTAACTGGCCAAATATTGATGTCGCCCCCCTTTACCCAAGCCCTCACAAGGGCAAGAAAAACTCCCTTGAAATTGGCAAGGAAGAACTAATGAGAAGAAACGTAAAGTAGGGGATCCCTTCTTCCAGGGATGGTCAGGAGTGCAATGGGTGCCATAATTGACATACAGGTAAATACATGCACATCATATTAAATTGGTGATGTATGTACATATGCAAACACAACCAAACACAGGGAGGGAAGAACTGGTCAGGCAAGGGGTGGTATGGTGCAAGGGGCCCCCCATGGCCATGGGCATCAGGGGAGATGAAGGGAGGAGTACACAACATAGCACTCTGGTTCATTGCTGTTTCACCGCCTTATCTCTCAGAGACTGGCTAGCGTCTACGCAGTGTTGACGAGGGGAAGGGTGAGAAGGGTGACGCACCCTTCAGCCAGTCTGGAAACAAAGCAGCGAGGAGCTGAGAGATGAAAATGTAAGATGCCACGAGCGATTGTTTAGTCCGGGCAGCTATTAGGGATAGTAGCTGAAGCAGAACGAGAGGATTTGAATGAGACGCGTTTAACACTGAAATGTCAACATGTTTTTGTGATCATGCATCAGAACCCCATGATGCATGCCGTTGACTGGCTGGAGGGATGTCATGTGTCATGGTTGGTTTGAGTGGCAATCTTGCAAAGTTTGGTCTGAAGCAAGTGTGTGTCCGAGGGAACAGGGGGAGGGGCTGGGGGGGCATACTAGCTGGGAAGAGCAAGAGGAGAGGCAGCAGGGGAAGAGGTGGTGGTGGTGGTGGTGGTGGTTGGACTGGACACCAAGGGGCAGGGCTTCGGGATTCTCCGCAGGTGCATATAAGGGGAGAGGCTGGGGGGGAGGAGAAGGGGAGGAGGAGTTGGGCCAAATGAGGGAAAGGGGCCTCTTCTTCCCCAGCACTCTTCACCGGGCAAGGCTAAGCTAATGCTACCAAAAGCGGGGCAAGCTAGTTCTCTGTCCACGGCTAACAGCACCACCATCATCCCAGCCTACCTAAGCCTCGCCACACGGCTGCATGCATAGACAACAGAGAGAACGTCATTCTGCCCCCCTTTCTCGTTTGATTCTTCCCTGCATTAGCATCAACACAACAGATTCAGTCGACCACATACCATATTGATGCTCTGAGGACTTAGCCCGCCATATCCTGCGCCGAGCTACACTGCCATAGTAACCCTCCTCCTTGCCAGGGGAGAGGCCCTCACTCTCCTCACTGTGACACTCCGTGGTGATCTCTACAGGGGACACCAATCACAGTGTTACCTTCACAAGCTCCACCCACTACCACTCGCCCTCCCGCACGAATGCTGCTTAATAACCATGATCCCCCCCCCCCCCAAACCAATCACAGTGAGAGTCAGGATGATGAGATTGCCTTGAATGGTTAGCGAGGGAGGCAAGAGGGAGGAGGAGGAGGGGGAGGAGGAAGAGGAGGAGGAGGGAGAGGAAGAGGATAAGGAGGAGGAGGAAGAGGAGGATGAGTAGGAAGTGGAGTAGGCAGAGGAGGAGGTTGAGGGGGAAGAGGAGGAGGAAGAGGAAGTGGAGGAGGAGGAGAAGGAGGGTTTACAAAGCAACAGATTTTCCTCTGGAGTTACTGGGCGTAAAACAGCAATGCCTTTGATGCCATGGTGGGACAGGGTGAGGCAACTCTCAGAGCATTGTAACACTTCCATGGATGGAGAACAACCATGGAACGGTGTACAGCAGGTGGGTGGGAGCCCTTATGTGTGGGTTGTGCAGCTAGACTACTATCGGGGACCTTGGGCCAAGCACAAGGTCTCTAGACACGAGCCGTCTCCCGGCGCCAGGAGACGAGGCAGTGACCTCCTGGTGAGAAGCCATGACACCATCACTAACCGATCGACGGGATGGGCCGTCGCTGGTTGCCAAGGGCGCCGCTCCTCCTCCCTGAGTGGTCCGGGCGGTCCGAGTGGCCGTGGGACGCAGAGTTCCCGATGATCTTGAGGGACGGAGAGACGACACACAGTGGATCAGAACAACCGACAACGCGACATGGAGAACAGTCACAGTGATTTGAAGAACAATGACAAAGAAAGGACAATAAAAATAATAATAATAATCACAATGCACAGATGATTACGAAACCGTAAGGGCAAATGTCTGGGCCTCCATTTGTCCTTAGGCAGGGTAAATCAAAAAAAGATTAAAAAAAAGACTGTTGTAAACACAGAGGAGAGACCAAAGAAACCGATGAGCCGCCAACACAAGCCGCCGTGGACTCGGGGGGGCTGCCGGGGTGTTTAGCTAAAGACCATTTGCTCCTGTTGGTTTTGTTCTGTGCATGTCAGCGCCTCAGCAGCCAGGGAAGCCAGACAGAGAGAGAGAGAGAGAGAGAGAGAGAGAGAGAGAGAGAGAGAGAGAGAGAGAGAGAGAGAGAGGAGGCGGAGGAGTAGAGGAGCAGAGATGGTGTGGATGAGGCATTACGGATGAAAGAAAATTAGTCAGTAAGGATGGCGATCATGAGTGTGTCAGTAGGTAAGTAAGTAAGAAAGTAAGTAGGGAAGTAAGTAAGTAAGTAACTATGTTAGTAAGTAAGTATGTAAGTAAGTATGTTAGCAAGTAAGTATGTAAGTAAGTAAGTAATCATGTTAGTAAGTAAGTATGTAAGTAAGTAAGTAAGGAAGTACGTAAGGAAGTACGCAAGTTAGTAAGTCAATGGATAAGACACATTTCTGGATTTGGAAAGGAGATTCTAAATATAATTCTATATCAAATATATGTGCACAATGTGCAGATACCGAGCCTACAGTTGACAACTGATAGACCGATTGAAATGAAAAGAGAAGAGGCATGAGCTGAGTTGAATGAGCTCAGAATAGGGAAGCAGACATGCTGGGAGTCTACAAGTAAGAGGGGGTCTTCTCAAGGCTGTGACTGAGAGGGCGAGAGAGGGCAGCTAGAGAGGGGAGAGCAGCACCCCCCGACCCCCCCATGCACTGCACAGAGCAGCAGCCCTGGGTTGATGCTGCTCAGCCTTCCAGTGGCCATGCCCTCTTTACGAGACATGAGAAGCCAAAACCCTGTGAAATGGCCTTTAGGTAATCAAAAGCTTCACCGTGAAACAAAAAACAAATTAAAAGGAAAACATTGCACCTGACGCTCGTGGCAGGCCAAGCAAAACACATAAAATAATCGCCGGAGAACAACTGAAAATATGAGACCACAGAGTCAGTAGAGTTTAAAAATGAGAAAATAAATGGGGGGCTCGAAATCAGGGAGATAATGGGGTCGTGCCCATTATAAAAAAAACAGAAAAACAGACAGAAAACCAAGCAAGGACAACATTGAGGACGGCATGGTGGCAGCTTGCTGATGGAATGGACGTGGGAGGAGGAGGAGGAGGAGGAGGAGGAAGTGGGACCACACACCAGCGGCTGCTCCCGGCCCAGTCGGGACATGGACTGGGCCCTAGCCTCCCTGTGCGGGCTGTAACACACCCTGTCCATCTCGTTCAGCCAGCCCTCACTGCGGGCGCCCTCCCAACACAAGTCTCCCCTGCGGCCCGACCCTGTGCGCTCCCTGCTGCAGAAGTCCCCTGTGTGCACCGACTGGGCCGTGTGCGGCGGCGCGTCCCGGCAGTAGTCCTCTCCATGCTGCACTGCCGCGTCAGCGTGCGCCGGCGGCCCATGGCCAGCGCCCGCCGCTCCACGGGGCCCTCGCAGT
>NC_079417.1:19699337-19724337 GCF_026213295.1 Gadus chalcogrammus
TGAAGGGGGGAGAGGAGGGGGCGTGGCTCTGTCTGGCGGGAGAGAGGAGGGGGCGTGGCTCTGTCTGCAGGGGAGAGAGGAGGGGGCGTGGCTCTGTCTGTAGAGGGGAGAGGAGGGGGCGTGGCTCTGTCTGTAGAGGGGAGAGGAGGGGGCGTGGCTCTGTCTGCAGGGGAGAGAGGAGGGGGCGTGGCTCTGTCTGTAGAGGGGAGAGGAGGGGGCGTGGCTCTGTCTGTAGGGGGAGAGGAGGGGGCGTGGCTCTGTCTGTAGAGGGGAGAGGAGGGGGCGTGGCTCTGTCTGAAGGGGGGAGAGGAGGGGGCGTGGCTCTGTCTGGCGGGAGAGAGGAGGGGGCGTGGCTCTGTCTGCAGGGGAGAGAGGAGGGGGCGTGGCTCTGTCTGTAGAGGGGAGAGGAGGGGGCGTGGCTCTGTCTGTAGAGGGGAGAGGAGGGGGCGTGGCTCTGTCTGTAGAGGGAGAGGAGGGGGCGTGGCTCTGTCTGAAGGGGGGAGAGGAGGGGGCGTGGCTCTGTCTGTAGGGGGGAGAGGAGGGGGCGTGGCTCTGTCTGGCGGGAGAGAGGAGGGGGCGTGGCTCTGTCTGCAGGGGAGAGAGGAGGGGGCGTGGCTCTGTCTGTAGAGGGGAGAGGAGGGGGCGTGGCTCTCAGGACCTGATTAGAAGGAATGTGAGTGAGAAGCAGGTGTTGTCAATAAACGTATGAGCCGTTTTCTCTTCTCTCCTATCAACAGATTTATAGGTTATACTTTAATTTCTGTCAATAAATCTACACTCTACACTCTGTTCTGTAACATAACATAACATAATAAGGTTGAATGAAATGTACAACAACTAGGGCTGGGCGATTATTCTAATTTCGATCTTGATTTTGATTTTAGCGTCAAACGATCACAAAACTAATATAATCAAGTTTTTTGACAGCTGGATACATATCTGTGCATTATTTTAGATTTGAACATTTTCTTTTGACCATGTTCGTGTTTTTTTGTCTAAAAACGTTTGTCGAAAAGTTCTCAGTTACGAAGTGTTTCCTTGGGAAGGAGACATGCTGAATTAATACATCATGTTTTCAAACTCAAAAATAGTTGTATGAATAATTGCAAAATTGCAAAATTGACCAAAATAATCGTGATTATGATTTTTCCCATAATTGGGTAGCCCTACCACCACGCAACGTAACCAAAACAATCAGAAACAACATTGTAGAGTCATGCCAAAAGCATATCAATGAGTAGCGGAACGAGTGCAGCACTCAGTATAGGGCCGACAGAGCAGGGTACCTGCTGGCCCAGCTTCGGACCACCCCGGAGGAACTCGTCCACTCGACGCCCCCCCTCCTCCGGGCGTGGGATGCGTCGAGCCGTCCTCCTCCTCGTCAGAGTTCACAGAGTGCAAGCCCCGGTCCCTGAATATGGTTCCTCTTCTCCGCCTGACACACGTACACACACAGTAACACAACCCACACACACACACACACAAACACACACACCCACACACACACACACACACCACACCACACACCACAACACACACACACACACACACACATACACACACATGCAAACAACACACCACACACCACACACACACACACACAACACACACCACACACACAACACACACACACACACACACACACACACACACACACACACACACACACACACACAGATAGGCACTCATACAGGAACACACACACACACACACACACACATGCACACACACACACACACACACACACACACACACACACACACACACACACACACACACACAGATAAGGCACTCATACAGGAACACACACACACACACACACACACATGCACACACACACACACACACACACACACAACACACACACACACACACACACACCACACACACAACACACACACACACACACACACACAGGTCTTTCTAAGCGCTGTTTGTTATTTTACAATTGGCCCAATTCTACTATATGGGGTACATTGTGTTATCTAAATTAACTTTAAAGAGCAACGCTCCTCATCCATGAAAAAACTTTGTATATTTATTCAGACACACTGCCAGGTTCAGTTTGAATAATAGATACTACCATATGAATACACAACGTATAATGTGCCGGGCATTATAGGTCATATTTCCACATAAAAATATCAAAATGCCTAGTCCTATCATGTAATTTTTGCTGAGTTGGTTCAAACCCAGAGCAATCCATAGTTTTATTCCCGGTAAGGACTGTTTACATTTCACGTGTCAACGGAGTCACATGCCCTAACCTCAAACCCCTATTGAAAAACCACAACGACAGTAGTCCAGTTGAGACTATATGTAGCGATGTAGCTCAACAGTAGTGCAGTCGAGACCTAGCATAGCGATATAGCTCAACATTAGTCCAGTAGAGATTTAGCGTAGCGACATAGCTCCACAGTAGCCAGTAGAGATGTATCTAGGTTACATGTTACTTTACACAGTTACCTAGCGTAGCGATGTAGCTAGGCTACTTGTTACACATTACACAGAGACCTAGCGTAGCGATGTAGCTAGGCTACATGTTACACATTACACAGAGACCTAGCGTAGCGATGTAGCTAGGCTACTTGTTACACATTACACAGAGACCTAGCGTAGCGATGTAGCTAGGCTACATGTTACACATTACACAGAGACCTAGCGTAGCGATGTAGCTAGGCTACATGTTACACATTACACAGAGACCTCATGCTGAGTGGAGCCCTCACCCGGTTGCCCTCGGCGAACACCCTCTGGGCCGCCTCACGAGCCATGGCCTTGGCGATGGTAGTGGGATGGGCGCCCCTGCGGCTGGGGCAGGATCCTCTGCGGGGAGGGCGAGCGGCGCGGCGCCAGGTAGGGGTGGCGTCCAGGTGGGCCCGCCCCGCATGCAGGGAGGCAGCGGCGAGGGCGAGCGCTCCCAAGGTCGCGCCGCCCGCAGCCCGGCCTCGCGGTCTTTGGTGTCGGGGTCCCGGGCGCCGAGCAGGGGCTTGGTCTGGTGGCCGCCGTGTGGGGGGGGAAGTGGGGTGGGGCGGGTGGTGTGGTGGTGGGGTGGGCGGAGTGTGTAGTTGGGGGTGCGGCAGTGTGTGCGGGGGGGCCCGGGACGGCAGAGCCTGGACCTGGGGCTGGGGGTGCGTGGGGGGTAGGTGGAGGGGTAGGGCGGGTGGAGCGCTGCGGTGGTGCGGCGGGAGGAGGCGGGGGAGCCCAGGAGGGTGTGGGGGATGAGGGCGGCGGGGGAGTCCTGGGACTCGCCCTGGGCCGACAACGTCCTGACTATCAACTCTCCCGGGCCTCCAGCCCCTGGAATCCGGTTCACCTCCACGCTCCAGGGTAGTCCGCCGTGGGGAACATGACCTCTGCTATCTGAGTGGGCACATGTACACGTACGCACGCACGCACGCATGCACACACACACACACACACACACAGCCGCACACACACACACCACACACACACACACACACACACACACACACGACACACACACCACACACACACACACACAGCACACACACACAAAGCTGCTTACCAGTGCGTAGCATTCTAAAAGCCTCTACCCCCGTTATTCATTGATCAAATTATCTCTTTAGCTTTTCAATACCTACTAAATATTATGTTGTGTTCTGTGTTATTAGAATTGAGTAAAATTGCATTGTATAGATACGAGAACCAAGAAACCATTTACTATAAACACCCCAATTATAGTAACACTAATATCCTAACATGCACATCTCTCCATGCAGGACGCTGAGATCGAGTGATGCAGCATCACAGGACAGGGCATGGACCCGCCATGTGTGTCAAATCCTCTTACATAATCGCCTGGTGTAGCGCATTCTACATACTCGTGTAATACCACCGGCCGCCACCAGGTGGCGACAGCCGCCCGGATGAAATTAAGAGGCTTGGCTCTCACAAGAAATGCATTTTGGGATAACACGTAACAACTTGTTTTGGACGTCGACACCTTTTGCCCCTTTGTGCAAACGGCGTAGCCGATGACGTTGGCCCCGTTGGAGGTCCCGGCGGCGGAGAGGTCCGGGGGCTTCCATCGGACCTGCATGATCCCCGCCGTCGGACCGCACTGGACCTGCACCTCCTGGGGGGGGAACGGGGGCCCTGAGACACACACACAGGCGCACACGCATGCACGTGCACACGCATGCGCACACGCACACACACACACACACACACACACACACCACACACAACACACACACACACACACACACACACACACACACACACACACACACACACACACACAAAAACACAGACACAGAATACTTAGACCCAATTTGATGTGTGTGTGTCTGGATTGTTGGATAGAAACATATCTAAAGGGGTGTGAGTCTGCCCTGGGCCCTCCTCTCGGGGCTGATCATCAAGTGTGTTGTCCTGACCTGGCTGGGGGGGGTGGGCATTAGAATGGGACTGAGGGAGCTGTACGTTACACGATCCCTTACACATACAACATGAACGGAACACCTGGCCACATGTGTAGCGCGTGCTTCCACTGCCTCCAATGGGCAGGGTTTACGTTTCATGGCATCGCAAATGTTTAGTGTGCCGTATTTCAAAGGCATCAGAATCAATCAGTGACACTGCGGACAGTACGTCTAGAAGTGTGTGTCAGTTGGGCGGTGTTGAAGCTTGAAAAAAGCCCATTTGACATCCGAATGTGCTGGATCACGCTCCCAGCAAGCCTTCACTCACTGTGCCAAGCATCCTAGAAGACGGATTTCTGTCTCTGACCACGTTGACCTCCACACACACACACACACACACACACACACACACACACACACACACACACACCACACACAAAACACACACACACACCACACACACACACACACACACACACACACACACACACACACACACACACACACACACACACACACACACACACACACACACACACACACACTCACACACACACACACACACACAACCACACAAACAAACACACATACACACACACACACGCACAGAATCTGTCATTTCAAATTCAAGGCCTTTTACTAGGAGATTCACCCCAGTGTTGTGCAGATGGTTTGTATCAACTGATTAAATAACAAAACCTTACCAAGTGATTTCTAATGAATGAGGATTTAAATGAGATGGCTGCGATAAGCAAGAAGCAGTAAATTCAGTACAATGGAAGTCTCAGCTGTTATTTTGTTCCATGACATAAATAACATTTATGTTATTAATTGGTTTGTTATGAACGTTTCAGAACGTGGAGTTATTGTATGTGTTAGCTCTGTTAACAGATAAATGTTGTTGTAGTTTACAACATAGATGGGTCTATATATGTCAGTATGACCCGACATGGATCCCAACCGGCGATGCCCTGCATAGATAAACCACATCTCTGCCTCCTGAGTGGCTCTCACAAGACCCTGCTGAGTTCCGCAAAAAAAAACCACACAAATTCATTCTGTTCCCGATCTGCCGCTGTTTCTTCTCGCACACCGAAGACGGAAAGCCCATCTGGGCCAAGAGCGCCGGCCCCCTGTGGCCCCCTGTGGCCCCCCACGGCCCTGCAGTGGGCTGGACAGAGCCACTCAGCACAACACACAGCTGCTCCAGGGAGAACGCCCCCACTAACACAACCTAATCACTCTCCCACTGCCGCTGCGGAGGGGCACACTTCTGGAGGAGCAGGGGGTTGTTAGCCTGATTCCCCTGCTGCACGGGGGCTGAAATGATACGGAATGAAGACGGAATGACACGTTGGGAGAGTGTGAAGCTCCACGCGTTTTCTCCAGCCCATCTGCTTTCGTTCTTAATCTGGACAAGCAGGACTCTCCAAGGGTTGGGGAATTGAATTATATTTGCTTCGGCTAATAATACAGATAATTCAAAACTAAGAACAGATTAGGCCACTTTGTTTGAAGAACACAGTGTTTGTGTGTGTGCACATGTTGGTGTGCCTGCTTTTGCGTGCGTTCTTGTGTGCCTGTTTGTTTCCGTGTGTGTGCCTGTGTGTGTGCACGCATGTGTGTGCATGCGTGTGTGTGCATGCCTGCGTGCCTGCATGTGTGCATGCGTACGTGCATGTGTGCGTGCGTGTAAAACAGCTAGTCGATGCTGCTGATTGGCAGGAGGGCTCCAAGGCTCAGTAATTATCTGGGCTGACTAACAGACTGCTGTCATCAACACCCTGACGCTGTCAGCAGCAGCAAACACTCTTCCACTTTATACACCTCGGTAATCTTTGCTCACTAACAACTGCAGCAGCAGCATTGGAGGCAGCGGCAGCAGTAGCGAGCCACGGTGTGTTCTCTGTCGAGGCGGAAGCTGGGGCAGGATGACTCAAAGACCCCCAGCCAGACAGAGGACAGGAATAGCGTGTGATGAGGTGTGAGCCACAAAGGAGTGAGTCACGTAATTGTCCTCTTCAAACTGCAGGAGATGACGGTCGGCAGTCACTCACAATTTTTTTTACAAGAAGGGTACAATAATGGACGTTTAATTGATATAAGTGATGGCAATAATTAACAATTATTTGCCAAAGGCAAAGTGAATAGTGAGGAATAGGTTTATTCACAGAGCCTGGGGTGAATAATTATTTTAGTATATACTACACGAGAAGACTCCAAAAATATACAAGATAACACTTTTTCCTGGGATTGATTTGTTTTAATAGCGGTGTATTTGTTTTTATTTTTTACATTTTGTGATGAAAGCAATATCCAGAGTTTGAGAGTTTTTCAATCATGGGATATTGCCCAATATCCTGAGATAGCGAACAAATCAATTTGCGCCATCTTAGGAGGTTCACGTGTAGCATATACTGATAAGCATTAGCTAACCGATGATTAACAGTTTACTAATGTGTGGTTATACTTAACTTATGGTGTCCATGTTTACTAAGATTATGGTGTTCATGTTTACTAAGGTAATGGTGTTCATGTTTACTAAGGTAATGTTGTTCATGTTAGCTAAGATAATGGGGTTCATGTTTACTAATGTAATGGTGTTCATATTTACTATGTAATGGTGTTAATTTTTAACTATGGTGTTAATGTTTACTAAGGTAATGGTGTTCAATTTTACCGATGGTGTTCATCTTTACTTATGGTTTTTCCTGAAAACTAAGTTAATGGTGTTCATGTTAACGAAGGTATGGTGTTCATGTTCACTAAGATAATGGTGTTCATGTTAACTAAGGTAATAGTGGTTACCTTAATCACCAACCCGTACCAAAACTGAGTACTGCTTACCCTGACCTCTATGCTAATGCTATTTAATACCGTTATTACTGCATTAACTTATGTTAATGAATGGCCAATTAGTGTTGCCAAAAGAAGAAAAGGCCGAGCGGCCCCTGTATCTAGCTCCTGTTGACTGCAGGACTGACAAGGCTTTACCCAGCGGCTGTGAGGTAGGTCCTCTCTGGCTCCCATCCCTCCCCCTCCATCAGCATCAACAGTGTTGTTGTTGCTGAAGGATCTCCACGGTGATGATGATGAGGTGACTGGATGTAGTCAATAATCCCCACCCCCCCACCCCTGAGAACCTGCCTCAACCCCCACCCGCCACTCGTCATTTGGAGAGCCAGAGACATTTTAATTTCCATTTGAGCTCGGCACGCGAGTGTATGGCCCAGTGCCTGTACCCCCCACCGCCCCCCCCCCCCCCTCCCCCACCCTAAAAGGCAAGGTATTAGGTATTAGTGAAACGATTGGGGGGAGTGAGAGAGAGAGAGAGAGAGAGCGAGAGAGAGAGAGAGAGAGAGAGAGAGAGATAGAAACTGAGAGAGAGAAACAGAGAGAGAGAGGGAGAAACAGCGAGAGAGAGGGAGAAACAGAGAGAGAGAGGGAGAAACAGAGAGAGAGAGGGAGAAACAGAGAGAGAGAGGGGGGGAGAAACAGAGATAGAGGGAGAAACAGAGATAAGAGGGAGAAACAGAGATAAGAGAGAAAGAGAGAGAGCAAGAGGGAGGGGGAGAGAGAGAGAGAGGATTCCAGAAATCCACACATGCTATTACATAATGTACATAATGCATAGCATATGAGGGCTACCTTCTCTAAAACACCCGATTGCCTCCTGTCACACATCCCTGATCATATGCTGCCTTGTTCTTTCACACCTGTCTGAAACTATTTCTCTGCACACAAATCCTTGAGGCCAATCACAGAGTGCAGAGTGAACGAAACAGAAAGCAGAGCTTAGATGTTTGTCAGGTTGGCAGTAAAGGTAATAGACCTCAAAGCTTTCTGCTGAGAGCCTGATGAGAGGCGTGTGTTCAATTATCAGATGCTTGTTTTCTTTTTCCATTAGATTCTAGCTTTTCAATCTTGGTAACACCCTTAATCACTATTTAACGCACCACAACACTGGTTAAGGTAACACTCTCACTCAGAAAAACCATGCCTACATGCCTGTGTAATCAGTGGTCATGTCAACAGTCAACACATTACATACTCAATGGAATAAAGTCATCCTCAGACACCAAGGTGGCCAGAAATTATGCAAGGCTATCTAAAGGGTAACCAAGCTCTTAAACCAGACGGCGCCTCAAAACATAATGTCATTAACTCAAAGCTGGACCAGGTGACGCCACCTGACACCGTGAAACATCTCTCATTCAGCCGAAAAACAAATTTAACACAGGAGCCATCGTGATGATCAGTGCCTCCCCTCAGAGGGAGCCGTTTCCTGCATTCGATATGGAAGCTAGTGTAAGGTTACTCCTTAAGAAGCTCAGGAGGCTGACCTGCATGCTGAGTGCAGAACTCCACGGAGATCTCCCTCTTCTCCCTGTGCTCCAGGGGAAGCTGCCAAGGCACCTGATGCTCCCTGGCCACCACCTTCACCTTGTACAACCGTCATGGGCTTCAAGTTGAAGAACTGGTAGCGGTGTCCTCCGGCCTTCACCATGTCATACTCGCTGCCGTTCAGGAAGATGTTGTGGCTGTAGTTGCTGTTGCTGGGCATCCAGGAGAGCTCGGCGGAGACCTGCGTGATGTTGTTGACGCGCAGGTAGTAGGGCGCCACAACCACCTCCTTGCCCACCAGCAGGCTGCAGCGCAGGCGGTCCGACAGGCCGCGCTCAGTGATGCACTGCACCGACACGCGGTAGGTGCTGGTGGCCAGGTTGAGCCTCTCGATCAGGGACTTGGTCCTGCCCCCGTAGGGGACGCTCATACGCACCTCGTCGTCCACCAGCACATTGTAGCCACTGATGGAGCCCCAGCCGGGCGGCACCACCGGCGGCTCCCAGCCCACGATCACACTCTTGGCCAGCTGTTTAATGAGGTTGATGCGGCGGGGGTAAGGCACAACGTCTTCGCCAACCTCATCAGTGCTGACGTCCAGGGTCCCCGTCCCATTGCTGCATGTGCCCAGGAGGTCCATGGCCAGTCGGCTGTTGCTCATGCCGTCCATCTTACAGTCCGACAACAGACTTCCCAGACCCATGCTCAGGCCTGAGCTGAGGCCGGAGCTGAGGCCTGAACTGAGGCCTGAACTGAGGCCTGAACTATGGCCCGTGCCCCCGGTCGTAGCCTTCCCCAGGCCCAGGCCTACGCTGAGTCCTGCTCCGAGTCTCTTGGAGGCCAGGCTACTGTGGTTGAGGTATGCGTACTCCTTGGCACCGTCTCTGTTTTGGACGGCAGGTTTCTCCTCGTCTTGGACAAAGTCCACGAAATTGGAAGGGACCAGACCCTGCTGGCCGTCCAGCAGCTCTCCTGCGGAAGAGAGAGGAAATTGTTAGTTCTATGAACATCCTTTCTGTACCAACAGCGATATATTGTTGCACTTCTTATGACAAATGTACTTATTGTAAATCGCTTTGGATAAATGCGTCTGCTAAATGCGTCTGCTAAATGCCCTAAATGTAAATGTAAATGTAGGATGGGGATGTGTGGCATCGAATGCAACATGTAACACTCCCCAAGAACAAAACACTGAACCTTGCCCGCCTTGGACTGGACTGCTCTCCCCAAACCCATCCTGGACTCCACATCACTCTCCTCCTTCAAGGCTTCCCAGAAAACCCCTCTCTTCAAACTTGCTTGTAATAGTAATCCTTTAGTCTAAATAATATCCATGTTTCAATTTTAGAATGTTTTATTATTGATTAGTTAGTTATTAGTGATTTTATTCTTAATCTAGTAAAACAATACAAATACAAATCAATACAATATTAGCTTTACTTAATTGAAAACTTGCGTGAAAGTAGCCTACCTTCATAAAAGCCATCTTCATCCATTGTCCCGTAAACATAGAGGTACTTCCCCGACACCAGGGGGAGCTCTGCTTCTGGGTGCTCGTTTGGTCCGTCGTAAGGATTATAGCTACAGTGGAGTAGATAGCACAATGTCAAGGCCGGACGTCACAGTGCAATGTCCTCTGCCATTTTGGGAGCAAAGGATCTTTGGATTGTAAGTTATGTGTAGCAAGGAATGTTTTTTTGGTCATTATTTAATAATTAATTATTAAGAGATTGTTGTGTTTGAAACTGCCGAGGCAGTTGTCCTGCAATCAAAATTCGGATAAGCCTATGATATTGTATATTTATGTTGATGTAGGATTTACAGTAATACAACTCTCTGGAGGCCACTCAATATGAGAAGCAGAAATATCAATAAGAATTGGGTTTTCTGTAAGAATGGGACTGCTACACGCTGCAAGTGTGGATGGGGCTGAACCTTCATTAGTATGAAGGCTGAGATGGCAATTATTTTAGAGCTGACAGGTAACTCACTGACCGCTCGACCATCACATGCTGAGAGCAGACACATCCAACGCACGCCAGACACTCTTTCTACACTCAGGAACCTTTGCAAGTCATTGGAGTCTAATTTAAAGGGCCGTACTGTCCCTTTAAGACGGTCTGGATTGAATTGGAATTAACCTGAAATCCCAGACGGAAAGGACAAGCCATCCGTCTAATGAGCCTGGCCTTGTGACAGTGATACAGATCTGGATCTGTACACTGCTGACAGAAAATTAATAGATGGAAGTTTAATTCCTCATTGAAGAACTAATCATACTAAACATTAGCGGTTTACAGATTTAGTAAGTGTTAGAGTATTCGTTATATTTCAAAGATTATGCAATAAATACTTTTGTTTCCGGGTAAACCAAGACATTTTGACTCAATCTATGGGCTCTGGTAACATATATATATATATATATATATATATATATATATATATATATATATATATATATATATGTAATAATATATTTATGACATTTTATTTACCAAGATAAATCAATGGAAAAAAACAGTTTTCGATCGATTGAAGGAAGAGATAATCACTGTATTGTTGGATAATGAAAGTAATGCAAAGCCCTCTTTTAGTGTTCGTACCTGTAGCGAGCGGTGCACAGACGGACTTTGCCGGTGAACCTTTGCCTCACCCTTGTTGCTGAGCTCAGTTCTTTCTCCATCTGATGGAGAAACGACAGCTTTCAGTGTTTGAATCCCCCCCCCCCCACGTAGAGACAAAAAATATTACATGTATTAAATGCGTCTCGCAGGAGAGCACAGCTTCTGCTCTCTGTCCAAAAAACTGAACAGAGAAAAATATATTGTATTTTACAGTAAATGCAGGAGAATTTCACACTTTAACCACAAGCATTTCATGTCTCCTTTTTGTGAGATTTTCAAAGCAAAGGCAACATTCTCCAGAATTGAAAAATGTGAAAGGAACAGTAAAGAGAGGGGATAAAAAGAGTTTGATAACGTAGGAATGTGTACCAAATCCCCAGGGCCATTCAGGCTGCTTTGTTCCTCCTCAGGCTGTTCACATATTCATCAATTTAACTTAACAATCAGATCATTATAAGGCTGTTGTCTATGAAGTGTGGCGGATCTAACAGTGAGACCACCAGTAATCAAAGGCCTTTTGAAGGGAGCTCGCTGACAATAGGAGCTGTGACGTGGGAAGCTGGTCCAGGGGAGACACAGACCTCAGAGAGAAGGGTCGGCCGGGGCCCGCTGTCCCGGCCGCGGGTGAGGAAGGTGGGCTTGAGCGACAGCAGGTCAGGCTTGTCCCCACTCATCTGGAGCGGCCTGATGAACTCTGAGATCAGAGACCTGCTCATCGGAGCCTCGTTGCCTGGGTAACGAGAAGAGAGGAAGATGAAGGACGATGTTGACGTGAATGTCGAAATGTTTGCTAGCACCTAGATTGTACGAATATACACATAGAACCGTACGTAGACACTAAATACAATGGTCAAAGTGGGGACGCATGGAGATGGATGGGGATGAGTGTGTTGGTTCTGCTGCTGACCATTCAGAGAGTTGGTTCTGCTGCTGATCATTCAGAGAGTTGGTTCTGCTGCTGACCATTCAGGGAGTTGGTTCTGCTGCTGACCATTCGGAGAGGTCAGCGGGTTCAACGGGAGTGGAGGGATTGAGAGTGAAGATCGCCAAAAGCATCTCCCTCACAGCATCACAACTCCCCATTGAAGTTAAACTGGGCACAGCTCCAACGTAAAAAGCCTCATTAGGGCGTGCATTTGTGTATTCAGTAAGTGGAGTCAAAAAAACATATACAGAACCAGCGTTTAGTGGCTAATGGCAAATTTCTCAATATGATTGATCGTATCATTAACAGCTGTGTGTTTACGTTGGTATGCATCAGAAAATCGTTTTTCTGGAGTTTCCACACTCATGTTCCGTGCTGGTGAACTGTTGAAACTTGACTGGCGCCAGGCTCAGCTCTTACGTTCAATGGTTGGTTGTATACCGTTAAGGGGACTATCGTGGTGAGAGTGGTCGCCCTGGGCACGCACAGAACAGCCATTACTGGGAATGCTGTGCAAACAACTCAATTTAGTACAAAGGTAAATTGAATGGTGTTGCAAAAAGAAATAACCACCATT
Organism: Gadus chalcogrammus; assembly: GCF_026213295.1. Lineage (NCBI taxonomy): Eukaryota > Metazoa > Chordata > Actinopteri > Gadiformes > Gadidae > Gadus > Gadus chalcogrammus. Next base: position 19,712,196 of record NC_079417.1, read on the forward strand.
TATTAACTGTGACCAATTCAAGGGGAAGAACGATTTCCATCGAGAGAACAAAGCATTTACAATGCAACTATTTGACTGAGCAGAAAGCACAGTTGTCACTGGTTTTCACGCCACTAGGCTGGCAATGGTTTATATTTGAGGTTGGATCTTTTTCACATACATATTTTTACAAATATGAATATTTTGTCTTTTCAGGTTTTCCTTTACTTTTTCTGTGGCGTCCCGTCCATGTATGAGCATGTGACGAGATAAGTCTCGAACCTTGGATGACAAAAAACATTATTTGAAAGCTATTATCCCTACTGCCATTACGGCCTTGAACCAGTAGGTTAACCAGTAGATAAGCAGTAGGTTAAGGTTGGAAATGGCTCTACTTATGCTGAATGCTATCATCAATGTCCCTGTTGTCCTATGTAGGAAAAGGCATCCATCCATCCATCCATCCATCCATCCATCCATCCATCCATCCATCCATCCATCAATCCATCCTTCATGTATCCTCCTCACCCTTCCCCAGCGGGCAGGCCAACCCATTGAGCAGCTGGGACAAGGATTTGCTGGGTGATCCTGGGGACTCGCACAGGGTGAGCGGCTCCGTGCTGAGGATGTCGAAGGTCCCCGCCTGCAGCCGGAACTTCTCCAGCTCCTTGGAAAGCAGGTTGAACTGCTCACTCTGATTCCGACATTTCTCCTCCAGCTCGCGCACTTTCGCCTGATGACGGGCAGGGGAGGGGGGGGAGGGAGGGAGGGGGGCGGGAGAGAGGGAGGGAGGAGAGAGGGAGGGAGGGAGGGAGGAGGGAAGGAGGGAGGAAAGAGAGGGAGAGAGAGCGAGAGGGGGGGAGAAAGAGAGGTGGGAAGGGGAGAGGGAGGGAGGAGAGAGGAAAGGAGGAGAGAGGGAGGGAGAAGAAGAAGAGACAGACCAAGGATATGAGAGCAGTCATGAAAAAATAATTTATAAATAAAATGCAAATAGGACTCACAAACGACTATGTTCATGTATTTGTACTTGGCGTTATGCATACACAATTAAAGTGTGTAATGAGATTTGAGACTAGCGGCAACATGCAGATTACTTTTGACGCAATGTGCCGTGTTTGTTTCATCATAGGCCTACGACTCTGAGCTATGAAGTCGCTACTTCTCAGCTGTATTTATGATTTATTTTATTGAGGCAAAAGTATATGGATTATTAAAGAAAACTATTTCGATTTTTAGCCTTTCTTTAAAATAACACTTTTTAGCATTGTTTATTAAAGATGAACACTTCTTCAACTTTTCAAAATGTGCAAAATATGCAAGTATCAATTAAAACTGTTGAATGGTAAAGCGCCGGAACTCCTGCTTAGCCACCGACGTTACAAGGGAAATGAGGACTTTGGGTAAACAGCTTAGTTTAACACCTTGGTTAGTTTCCAAACAGTATATATCTGTATATTTAAAACACATTCAACCACAGACAACCAGGCAGACAGCCTTGATATCATGGCTCCCATGATAGCACAGCACTGAGTGTTAAAGGAGGAGATTTCATGCGGAGAAGCCACAGTTGGCTGAACGTGGGCATGCTTTGATTGTCTCATTCCTCCAGGACACTTGTAAAAACCCAAAGCAAACATTGATAAGCGTCTTGGCATCATACAGGCTGTGTGACAGAAGACAACATGCCAGAGAACACACATGCAGCAACACAAAAAACCAAAACACATTTTTGTCACAAGTTGGAACAGGCCTGAAATCAATGATGATTCAGGATCAAGAGTTTCCCTAACTACTTATTGATTGACTTAATTTGCTGCTTTCGTTGAAGTCATTTGATGTTCATTCATTGAAAGTTAATACATTGTTGTTTAATTAACAGTTTAATTTGTATTATGTGTTGTGCCAAAAGGTCCTTAGTTTGCTTGGCTAAATCCATGCATACATTTCCAGCCCCCTACTCCTTATATAATTACTTAATCCCTTCTAAAAGCCAGGATAGTGTTTTAAACTTTTGAACATTACGATTTAAAAGAAGATAGAATTCCATACAGATTCCGAATGTGTGGTTGTTTTGATCAAAAGTAGAGAGGGAACATGATTTGTTGTTGCTGGTAAGCAGAGCACGGTAAGTCCAAATGACAACAAGTAAAACACAAAGTAATAAAAACAAAAGATATGTTAGATTCTCAGACTTTGAGGGGACATCCACCTTTGATGTAGAGAAACACAGCCAATAAATGTTAACATCAAGACAAGATAGGAATTAAAAGAAACTGTCACTGTTTCATATTTCAGCATCAAACTTGATGACAAAGGTAACAAGAGACAGTCCTGAGTGTGTAAAAGTAAATTAATGAAAACAATTATAAAATACCTGCATGCTGTCCAAGTGGTTCTGTATATGCATAAACACAAATCCATACAGTAAAAAGAGATTTAGGAAAGATAAATATTTAGCACAAGCATCAGACACACACATCTTGAAATCTAAATTAATTTCAAAGAGGACATCTTGGTCTGCAGCATTGCTCATGCAGAATATTCACCTTAGCTCGCATTAACTTAAACGTGTACGCTAACATGCAAATAAATAAAAACATTGTTGGTCAATTATATTTTATATTGGCCATATTATTGACTTAAATCTGAACGTTCATTAACTTATTATTAACTTAAATCTGATTGTTCATCAAGTTATTATTAACCTAAATCAGTTAGTTCATCACAACTCTACCTTATTTAAAATCCTAATTGTGTTTTTTGTTTTTTACATTTAACTCCACAAGTGTAGATGCTATTTGACCCTGACTGTTAAGGGCCTTTTGCCAATGGGGTCAAGATGGCCCTCAAACTGGCCCCGGGCTCTCTAACACAAGCATTCCTTAGCCCTAAATGGCCCCGCTCCCTCAACACCAGCACAGGCCTGAAACTCACCTCTAACAGATGGACCGCGCCTTCATGTTCCTTTTTAGCCTCAACCTGAGCCTGAGAGACATGGAGAGAGAGCACAACACAGCCTGATAACCTTTTGGTTATGAAACTTTCAGCTCATTCAGCCTTCCTCACCTCCTCACTGACGTATTCTACGATGAAACTAGTGTAACATGTTCATCCCTGCTGTGATGTTCATCGCTGATGTTTAAAAAAATTACTGTAGGAAGTAAGACACTGGTAAGTGCCTTTTGAACAAAAAGAGTTAGATCAATGTCAAAACATATTGGCAGGTTACATTGATAGTTCATCAGTTGGGTATTTTGCCCTGACAGGGGAGCGCTTGGGAGCTTTCCTGAATAGACAATAAAAACGAAAAAAACACTGACTCCAGATTTGAACGAATATAACTAACTATACTTGTTCTATTAAAGGGCTCCTTCACCGATTCAGAACCGGCGTTCTATCATTATAAAATCGTTATTGTAATATATAAAAAAAGTTTTTTTTCCCTCAGTCTAACCCAGTCTTCCCTTGGCCTAGCTTTCCTGATTTAATTTTCTCCCGATACGTACAAATGACGCGTTTGACGTCATCTCAGTAAAACTTTGCTTGCCTGCTAGAAGCATGTCAATGGCTAGAAGGTCCGAGGACTACCATCCACTGGTTCCGCAAATTGTGAGCCCACCAATAAGGGATGAGGGGGGGCGGGAGCTCACGTACCAGATGTAAACACAATGTCCGCCATGTTTCTTCACCGCTTAGCTAGAGAACAAATTTGCAATGTGAATCAGCCAAAGTTGATTTTGAAAATCTAATGTTGGATTCGGACATACAGCCAGGAAGAATTGACACAAATAGAGGGGGAGGCTACTGCGGCTACAGCTGAACAACCCTTGCATGTTGCCGAGGACGAGGAGCCGCCGGAGCGCGCCAGTTTGCTCTATCCGCCTATCACAGAGTCCCTGTGCTGCAGCGAATTTCAGCGATGCCAGTTTCTTCTAGAAAAAATGTCTGAATCTGGCGAGGACGGGGCTGTGTGTAACCTCTCACTAAGGCTTTACGCCTTATCTGAACAGTTTGGTATTGGATACATATTTCCGAACGCAGAAAGTGAACAGGAAACGCCAGCCAAAGCCCGCCGGGAGAAACAGACGTCTGAGCATAGAGTAAGTGTTGTTTTTTTTTACTAACACATTGGCTACAATAGTTTTGAGACCCGGGGAACGTGACAATGTAGTTATCCGAAGGTAGCCGATCTTATTGTCAGAGCATAGGCTACGTTATGTTTGCTTGAAGTCTGTGTAATGCTGTATAGGCTACTCAAGGCATAATTTATCTTGCTTTGCTAATGTTGTTCTCTTTCTTTCTTAGACAATATCGGCTTCCTGTGTTGTCCAGGCCATCAGAGCTAATTACCCAGCACAAGATGGGTAGTACCGTGGCTACCAGGAGACAATAGATGTTCAAGATTTTGACTCTAGCAAACGCACCCTACACGTTTCATTTTTGTAAATAGTTCATATTTTTTCATGAATAAAACTTTGAATTCATGTTGGTTGTTGTGATTTGTTTACTAACCCAAGTGCTGTTATACTAAAGTAGGCCTACTGTATAAGACAAACACTTATTTCAACTGGGGAGAAAAGGTTGAGTACAAATACTTGATATAGTGAGCTACTGTAATTAGTCTAAACTAAACTAGAGTCTAAACTAGTCAATGTATCACAGGGATATGTTTACACAAAGTTTGCTTGCGCTACCACTTGCGCTAGTATAATGGGTCCTTCCCCCTTCAAACGGAAAAAGGTGGGCGGTGCAGCGAGCGCAATGCACTGTGGGAGTTGGAGGATTTATTACTTTTGAGATACTTTCTGCTTTTTCTCAGGCTAGGATGAACCGATTTAAATTTTTTTGCACATTTATAATACATAGAATTATTTACTTCATAAAACCTTCATATCTCCACCGGTGAAGTATCCCTTTAAGAACCACACATAACATAAACTGTCTGTCTTCTTACAGCAGCAAAGCAGAGCTCTGCCTAAGAGCTCTCTGTTCCTAAGGACTCTAAACCAGCCAGGCCACAACGATGAGGACCAACTCTTATCTCCTTCACCCCCTCGCACCCTCCCCTCATCCATGGCTCGGACGCTTCTCCAACCCAGTGTGTGGCGACACGGTAGACAAACATCGTAGGCTGGACTACCTTTTTTTTAACCAAGCCTCAGAAAAAGAGTAACTTGAGAATAAGATTGCTGGTCGCTCTAACCAACAGATAAAGGAGTGCTTGTGTGAAGGGCGTGCAACTTGGTTTGGGTGCGTGTGTGCTTTTGTTTCCATGCATTTACGCATGCGTGTGTGTGTGTGTGCGTTGTTGTGTTTGTGTGTGTCTGTCGTCAGTGTGTGACGGTCGTCAGTGTGTCTGTTGGTGTGCGGCCATGTTTAGGTCAGTTCAGCGACACTGCATCAGAGGCAGAACACTAGTGCGAGCCCCTTACCTTTTGCAGAAGGTCAATCTCCTGCTGCTTTGCATTGAGGACAGCCAGGGCCTGCTCATGCTCCAACTCTAGCTGCTGCCTCCGCTCCGCAGCCTCGCGCATATGCTGCTCAGAGAGAGGGTGGGGGGGAGAGGGTGGGGTGGAGGATGGGGGGGAGAGAGAGGAGTGGAGGATGGGGAGGAGAGCAAGGGGTGGAGGATGGGGGGAGAAAGAGGAGTGGAGGATGGGGAGGAGAGTGAGGGGTGGAGGGTGGGGGGGAAAGCAAGGGTTGGAGGGTGGTTGGGAGGAAGAGGGGTGGAGGTTGAGCGAGGGTTGGATGTTGAGGGGGGGAGCGAGGGGTGGAGGGGGGAAAAGACTTCTGTTAGTAGAACTCAATGAACATGTGATACAGAGACATATGAAAACCATCTCCGGTGTTCCGTTTCAGACCGGCGATCGAGGGACGGAGCATGGGCAGACAAACGGTTTTGCAGACGGACACGAGGTACAGAAGCCCTTGAATACGATTACAGATGTGAACCTGCTGCTGCAGAAAGAGTCCTGTGATCTTTCAGAGGAAAGGGAGAGAGATGCTGCACCAGACCGAGCTTCGAGATGAGAAGGAGAGATGTTCGGTGTGAAATAAAAACAGCGATTGGCGATTCGGTTTGAAGTATGCCGCCTCGCAGAGGTGGATTGAGCGTGGCGTTTACAGGCTTGTCGATGCTGAGACAGTGTGCTTGTGCTGCCCTGGTCAATGCAGAGGGGTTTAATTATGTGGAGAGGGTTTGCCAATCACTAGCGTCGTGGTGTTGACTGAATCACAACAGCAGCAGCAGAAAGATCCAGCCATACAATACAGTTGACTGAATGACGGTAACAATAGCAGTCCCTAAACTGCTTCTGTAATTTAGTGGATAAACTATGAAAATACACCTAGGTACACCTAGACACACCTTTTCTAACTAGTAAATAACCAGAATGAAATTACTTTGAAAAGGATACATTACAGTTGAAAAGGCATGTGGTGTAGTGATGTCATGGTCAACAAAGCAATGAACTGTGAACCCCAACAACAACACAATCCCTGATTAATACTATAAACAACACAGTACACTCTCAGTATCTGCGATTCCCTGCTAGACCCCAAACCACAACACCCTGCCTAGTGTGTGACCCGTCCCGCATTACGCACCGGCCTGGCCTCCTGTGTTACGGCAGTTGCCGTACCCAGCAGATGCTGTGCTCTATCTGCCCCTCTTGGGCAAGGTGGTCCCTCGTTTTCCCCGACTTTACACCTGTTTGTCTTGCACACCTGCCATCCTTATCCAGTCATCATCTCTGCCCTACCTCGGATCTTCAGTCACCGGGGGGCAGCAGGACCACCAGGTGGGGGCCTCCCCCTGAGCGCGGGAGGACGGACGACGGAGGACGGACGACGGAGTTAAAACGCAGGGAGTGGAGGACAGGAAGCCCTGGTTCCTCACCTTGAGCACCTGCTCTAGGTTCTCCAGTTTGCCTTGGAGCTGGTTCTTCTCCTGCACGGCTGAATCTCGCTCCCACGTCACCGTCCCGAGCGTCTCTCTGAGCTGGGCATACTCGGCGTTCACCTGGGGCGCACACACACGCACACGCACACACACATACACCAACACACACACACACACACACACACACACACACACACACACACACTGGTAGGAGCAGTGCTAGAGAGTGGCGGGGTCACACACAACCACACACAGCTCCTTGAGGCTTAGCGAGACTGTCGGCCCTCACCCTAACCCTACAGGGTACAGAATTCTGACACTGAAACCTACTTATGGGCTCAGAGAGAAATGTCACGGTTTTGTATATGAATTATCAATGAGGTACAATCTGTATTTTTTATGAGATCCTTATGAGAACTTTTACTACGTTTGTTTTATTATGGAATATTTATGTTGTGCGTGTGTTTATTATTAAATATATTTGTAGCAGTTACCGAGCATACCAATTGAATAGGCTTCATTGGCGTAAAGCATTTCAAGGTAACCCACGAGCACTCGCTACTCAGGATTCTCTCAGTTCTCTCAACAAGAAAAGAAAAACTGAATATGTTCTGTGTAATTGTGACACGTTTGCAATACCTGGGTAATACGGTACTGAACAACATAAATGAAAGGTCTGGTGTAGACAAACACAACTCTGGTTCCTGCATGCGTGATTAACCCTTGATGGTGGACCCTACACTCACACGTTCAGAGGATTGAAGTGCAGTGAGGAGATCCTCTTTTTGGCAAACACTTCTGGACCATTGGCTGACCCATCACCCTCTGTAGCCAGAGAATGATTATGACCCCGATGGTCCTGGCTTATCTGGCAGGTCACCTATCTGCTCTCTGAAGGACCGGGACGACAACAAGCACACAACACCAATCACACCACTCTTTATAGCTTTGGACAGCTGGGGCGAGCCATTAGGGGTACGCCGAGGTCAGAGCGTATATATAGTTATATAAAAAGAGCAATGTAAAAAAACACACAGGGCAGGGGCTGGCGGATGAGCTGACCTAGATGAAGACACGCACACATGCAGGCACACACACACACACACACACACACACACACACACACACACACACACACACACACACACACACACACACACACACACACACACACACACACACACACACACACACACACACACACCACCCATCCCAACAGCCTATTGAGATGATGGGGTTGTTTAGGAACCAGGATGATAAGTTGGGGGAAGGGGGAGATTTTGTACGAGTCTGCTTTGTGTGTGAGTGTGGGTCTGTTTGGTCATGTTTGTGCGTTTATGCCGCAGTCCCGCAGAGAGTGTGGTTCTAAAATCTGTGATAAGGGCGGGGGGTGAGCTGCTCTCTGAAAAGCTGCTTCCGCTCCTGATAAAACATCAATAACTAGCGTTTCCCTCCCATCTTCAACTCCCCCCCCCCCGCATCCCCCCGGGATCTACCCCTGACTCCCTGGACTCTCTACCCAGAGGCCCTGTAGCCACGGTGCTAAGAGGCGAGCTAACAGGCCACTCCTAGACCCAGAGACGGATGGAGGGCCTGGGTCTGCTCAGCAGGGGGAAGACACAGATTTCAAATGGTTTGCCTGTATGTATGTATGTATGTATGTATGTATGTATGTATGTATGTATGTATGTATGTATGTATGTATGTATGTATGTATGTATGTATGTATGTATGTATGTATGTATGTATGTATGTATGTATGTATGTATGTATGTATGTATGTATGTATGTATGTATGTATGTATGTATGTATGTATGTATGTATGTATGTATGTATGTATGTATGTATGTATGTATGTATGTATGTATGTATGTATGTATGCATGTTTGCATGTATGCATGTATGCATGCATGTATGTATGTACGTATGTACGTATGTACGTATGAATCTATGTATGTATTGTGTATGTATGTATGCATTGCACTCTTGACCATCCCCGGAAGGAGGGATCCCCCACCCCAAGATTTCTTCCTTTCTTCTTGCTAATCAAGGGAGTTTTTTCTTGCCCTCTGCGCGATAGGGTCAGGGGGTTTTCATAAACATATTGCCTTTAAGCCCTTTGAGACTGTACCTGTGATAAGGGCTATACAAATAAAGTTGCATTTAATTGAATTGAATTGAAGACGCATAACTCAATCAAGCAATTGAGATAGTGTTAGTTATAATGAAATACAAATAATAATGAAATAACCCTTTCGTATCGCAGACCTTTTCCCCTGACATAAACCTACGAGGCATAAACGTAAACCTTTTGTCCACTTGGGCAAATTCCAAAAAACAACGAAACACTCCTTCTTACCTTGTCATACTCGGAACCCTTCTTGCTGCTGTGGAACAACTGGAGACTCAGGTGGGCCTTCTCCTGGAGCACATCTTGATACTCATTCTCCTGGGGGCAGAGGGGGGAGATGCAGACCGGGTCACGTCGTTAGAGCCACGCCAGATTTACATGATTAGGTCCGAGCCCACAACTCCACTTAGTGTGTTGTTAGCAGTGACAGACCCTGCATTATTTATCCAGGAAGGGACCGAAGGGGGGTAAGGTCCTCTCCTCTGCCCCAGAAAGAGGCACCGGAGACAGGGTAGGGGAATGTGTGTGTGCGTGTGTGTGTGTGTGTGTGTGCACTTGGGGATGAGCTGCCATTTTATCAGCGCCAGGCATAACAGCGAGCAGGAATAGTGCAGATAATAACAATCCTGGCACATCGTGCCATGGATGCGCACGCGTTTGATGTCAGTGGCGCTTAAATGTAGAATTTATTTGCGCTGGTGTTGTAACTAGGCGTAAATTGGATTTTCATTGATGTACTCTCAAAACACACACAGACACACACGCACACACAGACACACACACACTGAGACATGTAGAAACAGATACGCAAATAAACAAACAACCACACACACATAAATCCATGACTGAACCAACACGGGTTCCTCCATGCACATCATTTTTCCCGCCAAGTGTGCCAGTGAGAGATTAAAAACAGCCCTTCGTCGGAGACGAGAAAACCTAATTACATTCAATCAACAGCCAAGAGGCGCGCCACTGACGCCGTTTCCAATGTCAAATGAAGATTCTCTCTCCCTCTCCATCTCTCCCTCTCCCTCCCTCCTTCACTCTATCCTGCTTTTCCCAATGCTGGGCACTTTACATGAGCTGCAGCTATGAGTGTAAGCCAAGTGCTGGCTGCCCATGCATTGATTTACAGTAAGTATAGTTTTTAACAAAATGGCGAGTGACTCCAGGAAGGTCTGACATATCTTTGGGCTGATCTTCAACGTTATGGCTGTCTGATGCGATCATCTCCAAAGTTGCCATAAAAACGACATCTATAAATCTCTTTTTACACATTTACCTTAATGTCCAATCTTAAAAGAAGTTATCCGTGGTTGTAAAGCATTGCAAGGCTTCTAAGCGTCCAACACACCAGACGAGCCGTGGTGTGCAGCGGCGTGCAGAAAAGGACAACACACATAGGAAGATTAGATTTGATTCGATTCTAGGCCTGGCTCTGGATTTGATATAATGGATGGAAGTGGATGGTGCCGAATGGCATGACAAAGGTTTGGATCAATGCTGGAAGTTCGAGCACGGCAGCATTGGATGATGTGTGTATGGAGCGTTGCTTTTATACCAGGCTGTCAAGCTAACACTGAATGGAGAAATGAGTGAACCAGTATATCAGTAAATCATGCTTCCATGCTACACAACTGCCTTTCTCTGCAGAGATTTGCCGCAGGCAAATAGCTCTAAAAAGAGAGCCAAGAATGCTGCCTTTTTCTTAATTCACACTCAAACAGAAAGCACTTTTGTTTGTGTATGACCTGCATCAATCGCTGCCATTAATTGTTATATTTCCAATACTTTGTTTTATCTGAAGTCTCACTTCTGTTGATTGTCACATTAAGTGCTGGAGCGAGTTGCCCAAGCCTTCAAGACATTCATCCTTAAGAATGAGCACCAAACTATAGAGGAAAGCTAATCATTGTAAACAGAGTTATAGGTATTAAATACTAGATTTTCAAGATGCTATTTACGGTACAACTTAATGATTGCTATTAGTCATATAACTGAGTTTACCAAACCCATGTGAAGGGAACATGAGGGGAACACATACTTCTATGGATTTGATTGACCATCAAACTAGTACCGCTGATCGCAGACAGCAGAACATGTTGTCACCCCAAAGCATATTTTCATGGGTGTTGTAGTTCAATAGAGGAGCAGTGTCTGGCACCCGTGCACAGCATGCACCATCGATTTGTGAAATGATTCAGCCCTCAAAGTATCCCGTTATCCCAATCATACCCAAGAACCACCATTGTGTTCATCGTAGCGTCAACATCACTGACCAGTGTGTGTGGAGCACAGACGCTACGTTCAACCAGGAGCAGCAACACAAACAAACCCTGCAGAATCCCTCACTGCCGACTCCAGGAGACATGGAGTGTGAGTGCTGTACAGACAGTACGAGGAGGTGGCGAACGCACGCTGCGCAGTGTGTGAGCTCATTAGGATCTCCGGGAGCTGCTCTCCGGGTGTTGGAGAGTCCACATGGAGGCGGGCGTCCTGGTCTCCGTGCGGCCCCACTGTTTGCCCTGCAGTTTCTGATTAGAGCCCATTTCACACACAAGAGCAAGGCAAACAGTTCCTCATAAGGACTGTTGTCTCCTGACTCCCCGCCTCTCCGCTCTCACCACACATTGCTACGGATAAACCGGAGGGGAATGAGAACGCAGGCCAATATATTTGATGGTCGATCCCAAAGCCAATATAGGCTCTAAGCCGCCTCGTCTTCTGCTGTGCCTTGTGTCGTTTCCTCGTATTGTTTCTCTTGTATTCATCTGAAGTCTCCGTTTTCAGTTTATATTTTTTTTGTGGGTCAATAAGTCCATCTAAAAACGTTTTAATAAAAAGGTTGCCAATCCTGCACTTTGAATTCCTGTGTACGCACGAAACACAAAAAACACATGCTGTTTTGTTTCAAATGCACAAAAATGCATAGCAAAAATAAATCAAGGGCGGTTTTCCACCTCAGAACGCGAGGCTCTGTCGGATGGTTTCTGCACATACGGAGCGTCCCCTGAACACAGGGCCCACTTGAAAAGGTGGGACCCCGGCAGCAGGCACCGGAGGCGCGCTCTTAATGAAAGCTTGCAGGTAATGTGCCTTTGATGACCCCGCCGGCAGACACCTCGCA
>NC_079417.1:19729337-19746837 GCF_026213295.1 Gadus chalcogrammus
CCGAAGACGACGTAAACGACAGTTGAATCCAACACACTGCAGTTTAAACAGGGCCCAGAGTTGAAAGCATATGGAAGTATTGGAACATGCCCTGTACGTGATTTACGGGGAGTCAGGGAGGTGCGGCCTCAGCAAACAGCGGGCCCCCGGGGGGGCCCTCTAATGTGTGTAGTCTGCAGAACCACAACACGTCCTGCTAAACTGGGCTGTGCAATAAAACACACACTGACACACATGGTCAAACACATGCACACAGACTCATAAACCTACAGCTGACCCCACACACAGATATCTCCCCCCCCCCCCCGCACCCAACTCACACACTCAAATGAGGGACAAAGATCCAGAAATACTCATATAGGGATATAGGCACAAATACTAATGAATATATATGGTCTATCTGTGTGTGTGAGGTTCAGTGTATGTTTGTGTTTATTCGGTGTGTGTTTGTGTGTGTGTATGTGTGTGTATGTTTGTGCATGTGTATGTATGGGGGGATTATATATATATATATATATATATACACACACACAAATAAACGCAAATGTACACTTAAACACACAGAACAATGGAAAGATCATCCCCCCAACCCACCACATACACACACGAGCTCTCTCACACACACACACACACACACACACACACACACACACACACACACACACACACACACACACACCCACACACCCACACACCCACACACACACACACACACACACACACACACACACACACACACACACACACACACACACACACACACACACACAGACGGGACAGCTCTCAGCAGCCCGGGCCCATTGTTTCGGAACACAGTTGCTGATGTTCACCAAGAGATTCCCGCTGATGAGGGATTCAGCGGGCGGCCGCGGTGAGTAAGGGGCTGCAGGAGGGAGTGGAGAGGCGTTTACCGCCCTGCCACGGACCGAGACAGATGACTGAGGACAGCCCTAAGCTGCAGATAGCATTTGTGCCTCAGTGGTGCTAATGCAAATGCATGCAAAACAGAGCGCAGCCTCCTTCCACATCGCCTCCATGACTCTCTGGTATGTGGGGCAGCGGAGGCGGAGCGTACCATCGACTACTGTGGAAGGCAGGGGGGCCATGATGCACACTACAGATAGCCTTCATCCATCGGACTGAACCATAGATTACTATAGAGCTATATCTGTGATGTGAATGAGCTTTTTTATTTTGGTTAAACTAAAAAAGGGTTTCAATGATTCCGTTTCCACAGTCTCATAGACTGTGGTTTCATGTCTAGACACCTGGCCACGTTTCGACTACTGGCCGTCCCTCACAGAAGGGATACCCCCTTCCTGGTCTTCCTAAAGGTTTATTCCATTTCCCGTTGGCTCTAAATACACTTGTGTGTTTAACACGTGTGTTTCTGTCCCACATTATTGCACCCACCCTCCCTGCAACGTTAGGGAAACACTGCGGTAGGCAAGGTGAATACAAACACCTTGTGTGCCAACCCCTATACTGAGGTGGTGAGACAGAGAGACGGAGATAGAGATGGATAGGCAGCCAGAGAGGCTGAGAGCTGTAAACATGCACGCCTTCCTGTTCAGCACCTCGGAGTGCTCTCCTCAAGAACTCAAAGCAGTCTCGAGAGGCTCAGTGGCATTGAGGTATAAATGCAGTATGATTATACTTCCTCCACCAACCTTTATTCCTTAGGCAAGCACTGCTTCAAGCCGATAAGAGGTAACCCAATCCTTCACAGGTTGGATATTTATGATCCCTGATTGAACAAAATCTCTCTCTCCCTCTCTCTCTCTCTCTCTCTCTCTCTCTCTCTCTCTCTCTCTCTCTCTCTCTCTCTCTCTCTCTCTCTCTCTCTCTCTCTCTCTCTCTCTCTCTCTCTCTCTATCTCTCTCTCTCTCTCTCTCTCTCTAATATGCATCAGGTCTAATGATGAATCACAATCCTTCCTGTGGCTACCTAGAATTTTCGGCATCATATAGAACTTAAATGTATTTACTGTAAATCCTTTATTTAGCATTAGCTTCGGTTCCGCAAGCAATGTTGCACTGAAATGAAAGCACCTATTTTGAAGCACATCATTGCCATAATGTTTTGAATTTTAAAAGGCATTGAATTCAAAACATTATTATTGAATTTATCACATGAAATATTGTACTGTGAAAACAAGGTCATCTGATTGTATTCAATTCATTCAATTCTTTGAATTTCAAATATTGCATTTCAAGTTGTGCCATTTAAAATCACAGATATTATATTATTTTTTCACTAAATCAGATAGAAAAAACATTCATAAAGCAATATAATGACTTATATTTAAGTGGTCAAAGCACAGATCAAAACATTCCAGCGATAAACTAGTAACTGAAACAGCAGGGTATTCCAAGGACAGGCCAGAGCAATGGAGACTGGATGTGATCAAACGGACTGCTGGCCTACCAGCCTGTCTAAACGTCATCAAAGGCAATGGCTCGGTGAGAACGGAGAGTGACGGGCTCCCCTCTGCTGTCCAGTTTGCATTGTTTAGGCCCAGGTTTATCCACACTCAGAGCTTAATAAGCGCAGGGGTTTTCAGGGAATTAAAAAAAGCATCTTTACATATCATAACCTTTATGATGACGGCTCTTCTTTGTGGCGGTAATAACTATAGGCAAAATACTTATTCAATGTATCACCCTCTTTTTGGAGATTTTCCACCTAAATTACATGTCCAAATACATCAACATCATAATAAATCGATGATATGTGGCATAATAATGGCAATTGATACCATTATTTTTTATCATTAATTGAGCCCTTAGATGATTCACACATGTACAACCAACCGGAGCTCCGTCACTCTCCCAACTCGCCATTGTATTATTTGACGGACACACCGTTACAGTTATCAGTTTATTGCTTTTATTTTCTGATCTGTATTTTGAAAACTTGAATATAAGTAAAGAATATCGTATTTCAAATATCCACATTGAAAGATATTTGAAAAATATATTGGGTTGATACGAGAACATTGAAAAAAGGTTTTGGCGGAAACAGTACAACTTGAGATGCCATATTCAAATAACTCTTTCTCCTATCATATTTCAACATTATCAATTCAAAGGTGTCTGCATTTCCATATACAAAATTCAATGGCTTTTAACTTCTAAACATAATGGCAGTGCTTCCATCCACATAATCCTCCTGCACTTCCTGTTGGTAATGAGGTTGGTCTTCTATCTGCTCCCTATAAGCTGAGCCCAGAGATACCACAGGAAGAGTCAAAGTCTTCCGCATTATTATTACAGTGTCACACAAGGTCATCCGTGGCAAGAAAGCTCAAGGAGTCAACTACATCTCATTAAATGAATAAAAAACAATACACCACCACCAGTGATACATATATATATACACTAGTGTTTCCGCGCGCGCATTGCTCGTGCGCTCAACCTCTAATTGTAATTAAACCCATAGCAATAATGTGGAAGCCCCAGTCGATAATGTAACACATTTCTGAGCGCATAATATAAAAACATTTTGCCTATAATTTTACAATGTCTAACATTCGTCACCACAAATGACTCTTAAAGCAGAGCCAACATTTAAATATTTTTTAACCATTCAGCAAACAAAAGGCAACAGGCTGATTATCATTTAGGGAGCCACTCAATGACATGCAGAAGCGTCATCAACACGCCCCCTGTAGTGGTGTGAGAAATACAGACTTTCTACTCCTCATTTACATGTAAGGTAATTTATAATTCCTACAGAGAAAATAGTATTATTCAGGAGATTTTCAGGATACAAATGTCAGGATCTGTTGTTCACACATAAGACCCATCAGGAGAATATCAGGACTAACACGTGTGTCTGAAAGCAGCTGGTGTGTGAGCATTTGATTACATTATAAAATTAGTCTATTTATGGTAGCAGGGGTAATTGTTCAATGTAAAGTGTGGTATACTATGCATGCAAAACAATTGTTAAATAGCTTTTACTGCAATTCATGGCTGAAAAGTGCATTGACATTTTAAAATGCAAGGCAACTAACTATTGGTTAGTTGTAAATAATAATCCTCATTGTGATTAAACTTCTCTTCCAGTATCCTGGCCAAGACAGGCAGCAGTAGCCTACAGTCACACATAGCATACACACAAAAATAAAACAACTAAAACAGTCCGCAGGCGGGAGGGGGGGATATCAATATCGCAAGACATTTGGGGAGGCTCAAGGAGAAGCGTAATATTAACTTTGAGCAAGAAAGCGTAGTCTTGTGGTAGACTCTATAGACATAAATCACCATACTGTGTTATTGACATGTTTTTGTTCTGTGTTATAGGGACACTGTCTCTTTAAAATCACGTGACTTATGTGTTGATATGCCGGTCGGTGCGATGTTGGAATTTAACGTTTTTTATATGACAGATTGAACGACCCGCCGTTGCTTGTCGAGGTGAGAAATTGTCTCTTCCCTTCTTTTATCGCAATTTCTACAGTCTATAGACAGAACATGTTACCTGGGAGAGTTTGTCGATGGTGGAGCAGTTTTGTTTAAAAACATAAAGTCTTACCTGGGCGAGTGTCGCTGCAGTGTGTGCGCGTGCGTTTGTGTTCTTACCTGCGCGTGTGGCTATGGCGGAGCCATTATGTTTAAGGGCGAGTGTCGCTGCGGTGTGTGCGCATGCGTGTGTGTTCTTACCTGCCGTGTGTGGATGGCGGAGCCATTATGTTTAAAAACATAACATCTTAGCTCGGCGAGTGTGTTGCTGCCTTTGTCTTGACGTACGGTGTGTGCGTGTCTGGTGTGTGCGCTTTCCTTGTATGTGTCGCTGCCTTTGTCTTGACATGTGGTGTGTGCGTGTACGTGTGTGTTTTTGTGTGTGTGTGCGTGTGTGTGTATGTGTGAGTGTGTGTGTGTTTGTGTGTGTGCATTTCCATGTATGTTCTTGCGCATGTGCGTGTGCGTGCTTGCGGTGTACATACGCGTTCGTGCGTGCTGTATGTGTGTGAGCTGCAGGCTGCAAGGCACATGCGCACATGAGTACCTTGAGTTACTGGTGCGACAGGCCTGCTATTATAGTAGTAATATATATATATATATATATATATATATATATCAAGCACCAAATAAAGCTTAACCTGAGGCCCAAATGTGAGAATATCTAAAGATTCTACAGAGAGTATGGTGGTTATTCAACATGGAGCTGTCCTCTGTGGAGGATCCAGCTGGACTGAATGGGCCTCACACTGCTTTCTCAGACACTCTGTAATCTAGTCCTCCATGGAGAGGAGTCATGATCTCAGATCATTTCAAATGGCAGAGTAGGTTGCGTAACCCACACGGCTTACATCCGCACGCGCACTCGCCTGCGTGTGACGTAGGGCAGAGATGCCTTCACTCTCGGGTAATACTGTACTTGTCTGCTGTGCTCTTAGCAGTGTGTGTGTGTGTGTGTGTGTGTGTGTGTGTGTGTGTGTGTGTGTGTGCGTGGGTATGTGGGTGCGTGTATGTGTGCATGTGTTTGTGTGTATGTGGGCGTGCAATTGTGCTGACTGTAAATTTCAACAGAAACCCACATTAACTCCTATTTACTGTGAAACACACACACACACACACACACACACACACACACACACACACACACACACACACATACACGCACACACATATACACATACAACCACACACACACGCGCGCACACACACACACACACACACACACACACACACACACACACACACACACACACACACACACACACACACACACAAACCCACATAGAGACACACACAGACATACACAGACACACAGAAATACATACAGCCCCTATAGCATTCTGCCCTCCCAGGCGTGTGGTGTTAGTCTCCCACCAGGGGGGGAGAGGCATGGTGGGGGGTTTGGGGGGGGGGGGGGTAGGACCACATAAAAGACAGCACCAGCACAAAGGATAGAGCAACAGAGATGAAGACCTAGTGCATCAGTGGGTGAATAAAGGAATGGATGAGAGGGTTAACACAGGCCACAAAGAGTAAATAGGGAAGAAGAGTGAACACTCTTCTGGGGAAGGATATTTGAAAAACCAACAACAGGACGGACCATAGTTTTTTGTTTTTTAGTTTTCCTAGTTATTTCTGTGTGGTGGTTTCACCATAATAGGTGTTTATCTTTTTCAGTTTCCCAATGCTTTTCAAGTGATTCTTTACTTTTGACAGGTAAACCTGTCCTGACCTATTTTGAGGGGATTTCTTTCATGTTCTTTCTTTAAAATGTCCCTGGCCCGGTTTACACGAGGGAAACAATGGCACCACGGTGGAGCACCCGTTTACATTGCTTTGGTTTGTGCCGCAAATAATGTTTAATAATAGAATGTGCAAGGGCTAGGAATAGTGTGAGAGGCTTCAGAGACATTTGCATAAGACGCGCCTCTATCTTTATGCTCGACGGCCTATGAGCTTAGCATGTGCCTTGATTATGGTTCAGTGAGAGTCTAACTAGAAGAGAAGCTATCTCTAGTCGGTGTACATTACACCTCCCCTGGACGTGGTTCTGACAGGGTTCTCTAAATGTCTTTTACAGCAGTTGCTGCCAGTTTGGATGTCTTTTACTCCCAATCCCACACTGTTTTCAAGTTGCAATTTGTAGGAATTTGAAGGAAGATTTAGAAAGCTTGTGTAAACAGAGCCTATGAGATTGCTCCCTATACATTACAGACTATTTCAATAAAGGACTTCCCCTTCCTCCCTCCCTCCCCTCCCTCCCTCCCTCCCCTCCCTCCCTCTTCCTCCCCCTGCTACCAAAAAGAGCATAAAAACGTGGGTCTCCATGACTTCACCTTCACCTCCACCACATCTCCAGCTCTACCACACCTACACATCCACTAGACAACACCTCCACCAAAACCTCCAAACCTGTTTACTTTATTATTTTACATCCAAATCCAAATCTATATAGATTCCTCCAAAGCTTTGTCGGCACTGGCAGACTTAACATTCCAACCAATAATATCATAATAACCTACGCATACAAAGCTACTCGCTGACACACAGCTGAATAGTGTGCTTTGTCACTTCGGCACAACCCAGTCATTCTCCACCTACGTTTTCTACTCCTGAGCTAATTTCCAGTTCTCACTTGGAAATATGATCCTGGATGTCTTTGTACTTTTTTGTTAAGTAATCACATACAACTACATAAAAAACAGAAGCATAGATCTTAAACAGCAGTCAGGGACTGCGGAGAAGCACAAAGAGCAGCTGAAGTTGACTCTGAGTATGTTGTCCACGAGGCGTTCAGACCACAGTGGCGGCCTAATGGAGCCAAACAATGAAGGCTTCACCCACCAGGGACAACAGCGGAGGCGGATAAAGGCTTTGTGTCCAACGCCGGCTGTTTTTTTTAAATTGCTTTTAATCTGGCGACCATGTGGTGAACAACCATGCCAGCTATGGCTAATTCCGCCTCCCCGACAAATGTTGCATACAGCGACAACAGTATAAGACTGACAGGGATTTGTTTGAATTTGGTTTGAGGTTTTTGATTCGTTAATTTATCTATTTTTGTTGCGGGTGTGGGGGGGGGGGGGGGGGGGGGGGTGAAAAGCATGACTCAAGACCCAAAGGGGAGCATCTTATGAATATCAATCAGGACTTATAGTGCTGGCAAGCCCAGTTCTGCTGCTGCCTACACAGGAACACACGCACACACACACACAGCCTTACTCATCCTCAGATTCGAGCTGTTGTCCACAACACGGAGCAGACTGCCTTGCACTAAGCATGGTTACAACAGAAAACATGGGCCACACATGGCACATGCAGTCTGGCTGTTCAAGGCAGAGCTTGTACCAGATCCATTGGATCTATTCCCCTAAAAAACAATATCAATATTAGTGCCTGTGTAGAGCTTGTTAGTTGTGTGCATGTGTGTGCGTGCATGCCGGTGTGTGCACATGTATGGGTGTGTGTGTGTGTGTGGGCCTGTGTGCACGGATCATCGATGACCAGTATGGCCCCAGCAGGGTCATAGCTGTGTTCTTTTAGTGGTGGGGACAGTGTGTTCATAGGGGCAGCATCACCTCTCCCCTCGCCTCCCCACACACACATATACACATGTACACACACACACACACACACACACACACACACACACACACACATATACACATGTACACACACACACACACACACACACACACACACACACACACACACACACACACACACACACACACACACACACACACACACACACACACACACACACACACACACACACACACACACACAAACCCTCGAGACACATTCGTTATCAGTGTGTGTGTTTGCGTGCATGCATGGTGGCATCTGTGTAAAAGTGTGTGTGTGTGTGTGTGTGTGTGTGTGTGTGTGCGCGAAGTGTGCACTGGAATGGTGCGCGTCAGGCAGAGTAGGAGCCCATGGCTGGCTCTAAACATGGAGGAGCAGATGAGGAGGATGAGGAGCGTAGTGGGAACAGGGGGGTGAGAGGACGAGAGGAGGGGGAGAGGGAGAGGGGAGGAGAGGGGGGAGGAGATGAGGTCACTGAGGCATTAGAAAACATTCTATAAATAGAGACTCAGCAATGTGATTTAAGTAGGGATGCACCGACACCGATACCAGTACTCGGTATCGGTCCCATACTGTGCGTATGTACTCGTACTAAACTACTAAAAGTACATAAAACTGATCTGTTAAACTACTCTGTAATACTACTCCATAAAAATACTCTGTAAAACTATTCCAATGCAACTGCACCCGAATCCACTTCACGGCAAGGGAAAGCGTAGGAAGAACATGTAACCAGTACATAATCTTTGCATTTTTCCCTGTTTCTATGCCTTTGCCTCTTTTCTTAAAGCTAGGGGAATTTTCATAAACTCAACAAATAACTCAAATATAACGCAGCGATTATATCGTGCAAACCCTTATATAATCGGCAAACAATAGTTACCATAAGAAAACATTAACATCTCATTAATATAGGGAACAAATGATACATGTCAGCAACATAATCATTATGTGTTTTTAATTAGTTCCAGTCAGAAAGCGAGGAAGATCTGACGAAAATTCAACATGTTTACAGAGTCATTGTTATGTAATAGTATGATTAAGTACTAAGAACCAAGAAGGTAAGTAGAAAGAACCCAAATGTAAGCACTTGTCCTTGATCTGAATGAAGGTGGTATCGGTGCCCTCAGGCCTTCCACAGAACACACTCAGGCCTTGAACATCCATATGGTGCTGCGATATTAACCAGCGTGAGCCTTATTTACCTTGTTTAGTTAAGCACTTCATTATACATTCGCTACGGAGATTATCAATTCATAGCGGCCTTTGGTTAATTTCCTTCCTTAATCGCTTTGCTGTTTGGATGATATAAGATTAAGGGTACCTTAAAGGGAAAGTGTTTAGGTGTGTGCATGTGTTTCCATCGCTTGTGCATCATTGCGTTGCGTTTGTACATATTAAAACAAAACAGGTGTGCTTGCAGATTGTAGTTTATCACTAAGTAACGAATAGGCGATGACAATCCTTCATGACTTGTAAACAACAGATAAACATCATCATTTCTATTTCTTTCACTCAAACATCTAGTTCTCATTGAGTCTAACACCTGTCTCTCCCTTAGAAGCCACATCTATGGAGAAGAAGGTCATCTCTCCCCTTCTCAATCACATGCATTCACATCAGACTAGGCTGGTTATCTGCAGCACTTGGATCCTCGACCGGCGACAGGTTACGACGAGTTCATGGGATTATTAGACAGAATATTTCATGTCGCCCTATTTGTCCTGATCACAGTGTTCCTGTTAATGCAGAATCAACTGTGAAGACTGAAATGTCAAGGCAATGAAGGAGGGATGATAACTGGCGTCCTCTCAGATGTACATATTTATCAAATTTGTTTTCGAACGAAACCGAAAGGCTCAACAATTTGTTTCCTTTCTCCGCCCAAAAGCGTCATATTAGACAGCGATACAACACAGAGATAAAAGTAAGAGTGTCCTTAGTCATTACCCTGAGCTACATGCGCTACGCTATCAGACAGCGCCAGCCCTTCTGTGTGTGTGTTGATCCTGCGCTCTCTCCTGTTGGAATTCGCGTCACAACCCACCAGAAGCCTTTGAAGTCAGAGCCTGCGTTAGAATAGCATCTGCCCTGGTGGAGCTCCCCCTTCTCCGTTAGCCCAGGCTAGAGGTCCGCTACACAGGAGGGAACACTTGCCCCTACTGGCAGAGGGCTAACGCCTTATGTGGCCATCACGCTAGTATGACAATCCTCCCACAACTGGACTAAGAGAGGGTGAGAGGGCAAGAAAGAGTAAGATGAGAGAGAGAGAGAGAGAGAGAGAGAGAGAGAGAGAGAGAGAGAGAGAGAGAGAGAGAGAGAGAGAGAGAGAGAGAGAGAGAGAGAGAGAGAGAGATAGAGAGATTTAGAGAGTTAGATTAGAGGAGAGGGAGAGATGAGAAAGAGAGAGAAGATGAGAGAGAGAAAGAGAGAGAGAGAGAGAGAGAGAGAAGAGAGAGAGAGGGAGAGAGAGAGAGAGAGAGAGAGAGAGAGAGAGAGAGAGAGAGAGAGAGAGAGAGAGAGAGAGAGAGAGAGAGGGAGAGAGAGAGAGAGAGAGAGAAGAGAGAGAGAGAGAGAGAAAGAGAGCGAGTGAGTAAGAGACACACACAAACACACACACACACACACACACCCACACACCCACACCCACCCACACCCACACCCAGGTGCTGTATATACACCGAGGGTTTTGTTCTGCTAGTGATGGTGGCGGGGTGCCTCCATTTGATGTGGTGCCAGAGCCACAGACGTGGTGGCTGAGCCCAGCAGGCGGAGATGGACTGGATGGAGGAGGCAGCGGCTGTGCTCCCACTCCGTCCATCAGACCGCATTCAGCTGAAATTCCACCACAGATTGGGCCAGAACCCACACTATTAGATCTGGAGGCTGGATTCCACTGCGTTTTCGATCAACAACAAAGTGGAATGTATAACCGTAGGAATGAACTACACTATAAAACCTTTAAAAATGCCCTGTTTAGCCGAATGTAATAAAGCACAAACCTAATGTTCACTGGGTGATCTGGCCATTTCTTTGTGCTGTTATTCTATCTATCTTTTCAAACAGCATTAGCATGTGTTTACACCGTGGGTTCGCCTCCACACCGAACACGTTAGGTTACGAGGCCGGGGGCATCTTGATATTAGCTTACAGGACCTTCCAACATGCAGGGAGGCCCCCAGGCCCGCACCCTACCTGGCCGTGACATCCAGAGAAAGGTCAGCTCAGAGGACTGAATAAATCCATTCTAACTAGACAGACGTCACCCTCCCTCCGTTCTGTCTTCAAAGCCGATAATGATCTGTCCGGAAAGAGTCTGTTACATAGTACAGTGACCGGCTTCGCTGATATGACGTCTCGTGGGAATAACCACGTCTTACCTGTCCTGAGAGACAGGTCTGTCTTCTCCACTCATTCCTAAGCACCACCTGTCTCTCCAGGACAGGGCGGTACATAGAACACACGTCAAGCCCTTGTCGAAAAAAGCCTGTCAGTTAAACATTTGAGGCGGCACCCGCCCCTCGCTTTACAGGTCTCCTGTGTTCCTTTTTGGCGATGAGCCACTCGGATTGGCGGACATTACCTGGCTGGGGAGGCGAAAATCGGAAGCCGTGTTTACAACCAACAAGTGCCAGGAAGTGCACCGGCCGCGGAACAGACGGAGGAGGAAAAGGCACAGCCCACCCCACACACCACTTGTTGACACCCTGTGAAGAATCTAAACTAACGAGCCTGGGAAACGGAACTCACAAAACATTGGGAAAAAAACACAGTTTTCCTCTATCCCCTCAGCGATACATCCTTCTCAGCGATACATCCAGTATTAATCCACTCTGTTATCTTGTTATAGCCGTTTCCCTCTATCAACCAGGGAGCCCCGGCGGGCCAACAGCTCAGACGTCTGTGACCTGGGGGTTGGATTGCGTGATGTGGCGGACCGTTGCACCCCAGATTTGTTACGGGGTGTTACGTCACGCGGACGCCCGGTCGCGCCCGTCACCGCTCACACGCACACAAGCACCACGGGCTCATCGCAGACAGCGTGTTGTGGAACAAATGACAGACGCCCCTGCTGCGGCCCCCTTGAAAACAAATTACTTATTTTTAACGGAAGACGGCCTGCTAACTCCGGGGCATTTCATTATTTTTTCTAGAGTTATTTTTCTCCAGGACTGTGAATCAGAATCCAATTTTCTCCCAGACTATGCTTTGACCTGCACCCCCAGGTCCCCTCCCCCCCCCCCCCCCCCCCGCCAGTTCCATTCATACCTCATGCATTTCTATATACGGTATTCTCATAAACAACATGGACACACATCAGACGGAAACCGTTTGATAGAGCTTTACTGGCCTTACTCTGAAATGGGTCCTTTGTCACATGTGACTTCCTTTTTTTCTGCTCTTGGTCATTGAAATAAAATTGGAACTCAAGCGTAAATTACTCAAAAACAACCATGCATATATGTTTGCTTTCTTGGGAGAATATCCTTGCGGTCTTACCCCTAAAAAGGACATGGGCGATGTGAGTGGATTGCTTACGAGAAATTAGCTCTGCTACTCTGACTATAGTGTCTGTGCTAATTTGACCTATAACACAACCCCTAGCCCGCTGAATCAGAGTCAACAAAACCAGTGGAGCGCAGCTAGCCGTCTTTACTGGGGGCTACAGTGTGTCTAAATATCCATGTGTTGAGTTAGCATCTAGGGGGGGCCGAGCAGAGACACCATGGGGACCACCCTCGCTCACTTCTCAGCCTCACACCCAAATACAGCAGACGACAGCCAATGGCCGAGCTGTCACGAA
Source organism: Gadus chalcogrammus (assembly GCF_026213295.1). Lineage (NCBI taxonomy): Eukaryota > Metazoa > Chordata > Actinopteri > Gadiformes > Gadidae > Gadus > Gadus chalcogrammus. The sequence goes on from NC_079417.1 coordinate 19,742,196, forward strand.
AAGCAAGCCGTGAGATGACTCGGTAAACAACAAATAATTCAGAGAGCTGTGCATTCTTTATCTCCTGATAATCTTTGATGGATACACAAACAACCGAGCAAGTGTGCAAACAAACAGCGGCGTTGGACTGAGAGCGGGGACAGGCGACTGGAGAAGGTCACCAAAGCCAAATCTCAATAAGGGCAAAGTGGGTGGAAGGAAATAGATCAGGCTAGACAGACAGACAGACAGACAGGCAGGCAGGTACACAGACAGGCAGATAAACAGGTACGGGGGATGGGATGATAAGCCATAGTTACAGATCAAATTCATTGTTAAATAAGATGTATTAAATAATTAGGAATGATTAACAATGAATCCTTAACAAATGATGAAACACGAAAAACAAAAGCTCTAAAAAAGAGAAATCCTGAGAGAAAGATGACACACAAAGAAAGAGACAAACACAGAGAGAGAACAGAGAGAGAGAGACAGACAGAGAGAGAAGAGAGAGACAGACAGGAGAAGAAGAGAGGATAGAGGAGAGAGAGAGCGAGCGAGAGAGCGAGATTGAGAGGGAGAGAGAGAGCGAGTGCGAGAGAGTGTGCGCGCGAGAGAGAGAGAGAGAGAGAGAGAGAGAGAGAGAGAGAGAGAGAGAGAGAGAGAGAGAGAGAGAGAAAGCGTGAGAGCGAGAGAGATCGAGGGACAGAGAGCGAGAGAGAGCGAAAGAGACCGAGAGCGAGCGAGAGAGAGAGAGAGAGAGAGGAATGGCTGGAGCTGTTGTTAGCAGGCCCAGCAGCTGAGTGAGCCAGGTTGCATAATGGCCCCCACTGGCTGTATGGTGCACACTGGTCGCAGCTAGAGAGCAAGTATAGTTAGGTGACCCCCATCCCCACCCCTCCCCAGCCTCCTGGGCAAAGACATGCATTATTCCCAGCATTACGGCCTCACACACATTGGAGGAGACACCCTGTTTTGACACTATGTGGTAAAAATAGGAGAATTACGTGTGCCAATTCAGCCCAACCTGGCATGACGGCAAAGCATTCAAATTCACTACTTGTTGTTATACCAGCACTCATCAATATTAATCGACCAGAGGGAAGAAGATGAGAGGGTCGGGATTGGGTACGGAGAATGAGTTTACAACTGCTGTGTGTGTGTGTGTGTGTGTGTGTGTGTGTGTGTGTGTGTGTGTGTGTGTGTGTGTGTGTGTGTGTGTGTGTGTGTGGTGGGTGTGTGTGTGTGTGTGTGTGTGTGTGTTGTGTGGTGTGTTGTGTGTGTGTGAGTGTGTGTGTGTGTGTGGTGTATTTGTGTGTGTGTGCCTGTGCCATGTTTTGCTTACAGAACATCATACAACACATTTGGCTGGATGAGTGAATGGTGCACGCTGTGCATTGTTGAACAGAACAGAGCTTGCAGGCTGCGTTCCAGAGGTGGGTCAGTTTATAAGGATGAGAAGAGCTATTCCGAGAGCACGCATGGCAGACAGCGAAGGCTCACAGGAGCAGATAAAGCACAGCCGTCTGCATGTACACTGGCTGCCCGGGTGAAAATCCACAGCAGCAAAGGCCTCCATTGTACTCTGTGTCTCTTACTGTCTTGTCTTAGTTTCTGCCTCACTTTCCCTCTGCCTCTCCCAGGAGCCGGAGAGAAGATTTCTGCAGGGGTGTGTTTGCATGAGTCATCGTCAATGGTGAGAGAGAGAGAGAGAGAGAGAGAGAGAGAGAGAGAGAGAGAGAGAGAGAGAGAGAGAGAGAGAGAGAGAGAGAGAGAGAGAGAGAGAGAGAGAGAGAGAGAGAGAGAGAGAGAGAGAGAGAGAGAGAGAGAGAGAGAGGGAGTGGGAGGAGAGGGAGAGGGAGAGAGGAGAGGAGAGAGAAGAAGAGGAGGAGAGGGAGAGAGACACGGAGAAGAGGAAGGAGGGTAAAGAGGTAGAATGAGAGGGAGAGAAAGACCTGGAGGGAGAGAGATCCGGGGAAAGAGAGAGAGAGAGAGAGAGACACTGAGAGAGAGAGAGAGAGGGAGAGAGAGAGAGAGAGAGAGAGAGAAAGAGAGAGAGAGAGAGAGAGGAGAGAGAGAGAGAGAGAGAGAGAGCAGAATGCATTCTTTAAGTTAAACAGCATTACTTATGCAGCAGGGAAACACCTTGAGCCCTTTCTTAAACCCGTTTAAAGACAGAGAGGTGTGTGCCGGTGCGGGAGGGAAGGGGTGTTTTAGGAGTTAGGATGAAACCTCCAAACGGTGGCAGGTAATAGGCTCCCGCTGGGGGTGAACCACTCTGCATGCAGCCCCGTGCCGCGTTACGTAACAGCAGCGAGGGCAGGCCCGGCTCCACAGAGGCTGCTGTGGGAGACGTCAGGACCGGGGCTTTACAGGCTCAGGCTGAGCAACGAGCCCAGATCATGACGACCTAGATCACGTTACCGTAACAACGGCAAGCATGACGGATTTGTTTGCAACCAGCCCCCGTTATGAGGTGCGTGCTAAAATGACCGCGCTTGGGGGGAAAAGATCCAACCCATCGAAAGGCTTGTTTGATGTTTTTTTGGTTAGGAAGTGTTTTTCTGTTTTGGTCTTATTCGTTGAGGCATTGCTTGATTTACAGGGGGATGTTGTAGGACTTTGAAATCCAGACCAACGTTGCCTATTAAAACAATGTGTGATTGGACACAATTTACGCCTTGTTTTGAGGTACAAAACCACTAAAAGATGATCTTAACAAAGACTCCATATTCACAGCTCTGCATTGTAACAAACATGAAGGCCATTTTATTTTTGACTCTCATGCGTAATTTCTGTTCACAGAAAACATGATTTGATTGAACAATGCTGCCTTCATTAGCAACCGCGCATACAGACAGAATTCATCAACGTTAGATGGTAAACGATGGAATTGACGCGTATGGAGTTAATTGCCCTCAAGGCACAAAGGCAGTGATCACGCTCAACTGCGTGACTCCGAACACAACACACAACGATTGGAACACCTTCAATAGGTGGCGGGCACCAAAGGGCCCACGACCAAGCCAATGTCGTACATCGCCACACTTTCTGGTCTTACCTTCTCCCACACACAGACCGTGCAAGACTGATAGACCAGTTCCCTCATGTCCACCCAGGGGGTCAGGGGATGTCCTCTAGGACCCTAGAAAACCCGGTCCCGACCCAAAGGAGCGACAGAGAGAGACGGTCACAGCAGGCTCCAGGGCGTACTTCAACAGCTATGAGCTTGGAGGGTGCAACCTGATCGCCTCAGCCCCGTGTCCGTCCCACTGTCACCAGAGACCCACGGCAGGGTTACCGCAGCCGGCCGGGCCAGAGGTGCCTATTCCTAAAGCGTTACCAAGTGATGGGCAGCGGCTGGGTATGTGTGTGGGTTGGGGTGTGTCCGTCATTCCCTCCGTCCGTTCGGCCGTTTGTCCATCTCTCTGTCCGTCCGTCCGTCTGTCTGTCTGTCTTTCTGTCTGCGTGCGTGTGTGCGTGCCTGTGTGTCAATCAACAAATCAACTGAATGCTATAATTGTCACAAAATGATATTACCTGACTTACTTTCACCTTTACCGGTTTGACTGACTTTTTACGATAACTTGGGCCACACATGGCTACTGCTCATTGGACCTTATAGTTAGGTGCTTGGTGTTTTTACGAGGATATATCAACAGATTTTTCAATTTCGTTTTGCTGCCCGGCGTAAATATACATCTCTTTCACTGAAAGCCGTATTTTGGTTTCCATTTATAAAGGCGTCACCATGCTGGTAGCACGCGGAAACATATCAATGTTCATAAGCCCTATAGCTCCACGACAACTGTTAATGAAGTCTGCTGTGACGAACGGCCGTGACCTTTAGACGTGCTAAGTTATGGATCTGCAGCCACCGCCACTACAACATCTTTATTCAACTTACACGGGTTTGTTTCCATTTTTTATCGTTTAGTCAATAGCGGTCTGAAGCCGACGCGAGCATTCCAAAAACATTCAGCGCTGAGTGACTCAAAAAATAAATACAGAGCCCTCGAGCCGGCACTTAGGTTGTCATGGCATCTGACACAGAATAACATGCTTTTAACAATGAGCACGGCTGGGTAGTCCTTAAGGAAATTCTGCAGAGGGTCTGGAGATAAAAAACAAAGAGGCAGGGGTGGTGGCTGGAGAGAAAGAGGGTAAGAAAACAGGGCGACCATCAGAAGGATAGAGATGTTCAGAGAGAGTGGGGGAGATAGGACTCCTCTAAGCATAGAACCCAGGAACCTATTTTATATTTTTCTAGTGGATTCAGTGGATAGAAAATAGCTCACGTCAGCAGTGTGAATCAACAAGAGTCGCCCTGTCAAGACCACTTGATACTCAGAATCATCCTCTGCCCGCTCCCTGGAACCGGATCTCACAACCAATCCAGCTCTGGGCCATCCCGCGCACCGGGGAGAGATACACACACGACTACCAAAGAATGAAGAAGGAGATATGGGTTCTAAGCACAACCTTCGCCAGAACCTCTCACAGAAGCCAGGGACTCCACTGAGGTCAGATGAATTGCGTAATCCCGAACTGAACCAGGAAACTTTTTGAAGAGTGTAAGTGTGAGTTCAGCTCCGCAATCGGAGCTCAGTCGAACACTTCCCCCACTGCTGGGGCGACCAGAAGTGATTCAAGGAAGCAATAG
>NC_079417.1:19751837-19771983 GCF_026213295.1 Gadus chalcogrammus
TTAAAGACCATGGTATGTGGCACAATCATTTAGGACAACAGCATCACTATTTAAAATGCTCATTCACGACAATGGTACCAGCTTAAACACAACATCACAACGTTGGTGTGGGTAGTCATGATGATAAAACTAACAAAACACATGTTGTTTAATCTAATTAAGTATGAATTTGAGCTGAAATTGTGGGTTCACTTACAATTTAACGTGTAAGGATAAGGGTGGTGTTAGACCCATGGTTACGACACATGCAACGTTGTGTTTTTTTAAGCTAGTACAGTCGTTGAGTATTAGAGCTCCAATGAGCGATGGTGATGTACACCTCACACTACGGTGTTACACTGCAAGTGTCCGAAAAGTTTAACTAGTCTCGGGCACAGCCATCAAGCTATCAGCAACGCCCCAGAAAGGGCTTTACACAGCCACAAACATCCACACAAACCCACGTAGATCCACACAACCCATAGCATTTCATTGTAACTTCTGATTATTATATTATCAGGAAAATAATGGTACCTGAGTTCGGATAAGAGGGGAACATTCCCAAACTGGTCATAAAACATAGGATTTCATGTTGAAAACTAACAAAGATACAATTCATGGTTCACTGGCATACATTAGCAACCTGATCCTATCAACACACAAATCTACATTTGAAGAAGCAGCCTGCATTTCTTTTTTTCTTTTTGTAAATTGACTGCATTTATGTAGAGTTTTCTAAGCAGTGGCCACTCCACGCGCTTTACAATATTGCCTTACATTCAACCATTGATGCAGTCATTAGCACACCGACGGCAGTGTCAACCATGCAAGTCGACAGCCAGCTCATCCGGAGCAGTTGGGGTTAGTTGTCTCTCTTACAGGCCTTGGCTCGTAGCATGTATGATACCTCCAAGGTCCCGGCTAGTGGTGTGTTTCAAGCAGCGTAAGGTCTGAGATATAGAAGATATATCCCCGGGTTCACATAGACGCTCTGCCAGGTGCTCAACTCTCTGACCCCCTCTGTCGAAAGCCTGGAGCCAAGTGGTTTATTAACACCATAGAGTGGCAAACACACCAACAAGCCCTTCAGATCCACGCAATGCCCTGCCCTGAACCCCTGAACTTCTGCGCCCTCCCCCCCACCGAATGAACGGTGGACTAATTTTACCATTCATAGCTCTGTCACATGCTTGTTAAAAATAAACGACTCACAACACAGATTCTGCGAGGGTAGAAGAGCTGCGAGGATCATTTGGGCTGATCTCGCACCCGTTTCCTCCATAACAGAAGGAAGCATGTGTGTTTGTGTGTAGAGTGGGTGTCTGCGTGACTTTAACACTTCAACAATAGAAAGGCCAGGCACCAAACACCCACGCAAGCGCCAATTGCGCGTGCCACTGATGTCTAGCAACCACAACCAAGCAGTCTGAATGAAATGGGCTTTACAGAAAACACTGGCAGCATAAGCTTGTATCAATAATGAAAACAACGACATTGTCCAATCAGTTTGAAAGCGTTTTCAGAATAAATGATTTGGATAAAGGAACAAAAGAAATTAAAATACACCTAAGAGCACATCTATCACTGTATACCCAGATGCACAAATATTAATCCTCCAACTACAAATAAATGCTATGAATACTTAAGCGAAGAGAGAGCCCTCATCACACACAAACACAAACACAAACACAAACACAAACACACACACACACACACACACACACACACACACACACACACACACACACACACACACACAAACCACCCACACACACACACACACACACACACACCACACACACACACACACACACACACACACACACACACACACACACACACACTCACACATACACACACACACCCACACACACACACACACACACACACACAAATACACCCACAGCTAATCAATGCAGCTCATTCATATTGAAACCACAGGCATCAGGGGAAGCCAGGGAATTACAAGCAGCTCCCCTTCCGCCACTGAGAAGCAGACACCCGTGCTGCCTGTGGAAGAAGAATCAGCCTTGACACGACACGACCGCTGCCTACCAGCCCGCCGTCCAGCCAGCACACACAGGGGACCCGACGTCGCCACACCTGGCTGCAACGACTGAAGAAGTACTTAGACTCCGAAGGTCAGTCTGCTCAAAGTCTGCTCCTCTAAATGACCATGAACCACACAACGAATGACACCACCAAGACGAAGCGGTTACCTCTGCTGTACCCTGTTACGTCTGAGAGCCTCACAATGCACCTCAGAGCTCAGTCTCTGCCCCGAAAAGACAGGAGCTGTCCACGCACTGTCCGCATGCCAACCGGAGCGGCAAAACTAGGGCTGTCTCAACCGAAGAGAAAAGACGACAAGGAAACCGTTTTCTGGTTTGGTTGGGGTGGTGGTGGTGTTTCATCGGGTGGTGGTGTTTGGTCGGGGAGGTGGTGTATGTTCGGGGTGGTGGTGTATGGTCTAGGTGGTGTATGGTCGGGCTGATGTTATGGGTGTATTTGTGAATCAAGCACGACTGGGCTATATTTGTAGCAGTCCCCATTTGTCAGCGGTTAAGGTAAGCTAAAGGACACAAATGACGCCAAAGGGTCCCAGATGTCCATGGTTTCCTACTGCTGGCCAGGATCACCCGGCCCCTGGGGACTCTTGTGAACAGTGGTGATTCACAAGCAGGGCCCAGCGGGCGGAGCAGCCAGGGAGGGCAGCCAACAGCTAACGGCGTTTGCGTACGTGGTGCATGCTAAGTATTTCGGTCCCTCTCCTGGTTCACACAGAGAGGGCTAGCTGTAGCATGCCACCTGTCCACCTGCTGAACCACGTAAACGGGGTTCAGGATATGGATTTCACCACAGAGAATGGTATTGGAAATCATGAGCTTCATTGAAGCAAAACCAAATTCCATCAAATACAGCCATGGCGGCATGTAGAAAACCATAATCTTCCGGCAAAATGGAAAAAAAACACCAAAGTACATCTCTGACAATGTTTCAAACAATAATATAATCTACTCCATTCTAAAATCTTCATCTGTTCATGTTCCGTCTCTCACAAATCCTCTAAATTGTTAATACACTCAAATCAAACCGAAGCCTGCTAACACTTCAGCACGTCATTCAACCAAAGACTATACAAACCCACACACGCATAAGACGACACCGGGGTAAACCAGCCTCCTCTCTCCAGGTTCAGCCACACAGGACGCCCGGCCAAGAGCACGGCCTGCACCGCATGTTATTGCTAGGCCAGTGGGTCTGGCGGGAAATAATAATTCCCCATCCTAAATTATTTACGCCCCCCGTCAGGCGGAACCAGATGCTACTTTTGTGTCATCGACAGAGCGCTGTAACTCGAGGCAGGCGGTGTAGGCCTTCTCTCGCCAGGTACGGCCTCCACTTTGTCTCCCAGCTGACCTGGATGTCACCGGGACCAGAAGCGGAGAAAGGGACGAGAAAAAGTCCTAGCGGGCTACCACACCGTCGGCGGGTGTGCACGTGGCCTTTTGCTCAGTGCACGGAGCAAAATGTCACGTGCACACCAACCAACGCAGGGGTGGCACTATGTGGGGCCCGGGACCTGAGGTGATGCCTGGGGTTCACCCTGGTCATGTCGGTGTCGCTCTTCATCCAGCCGTGACATTTGAGACTATCGCTGGTAGACTACCTTTTTTTCCCCCTTCTCCCGAGCAGTGTTCTGCTGCTGAATACTAATGCTATGGTGTTGTGTGCCAACCGCTCATGAAAAGAGGCTATTTTTAGCTAGTCGTCCCCAGCTGCACATCTCCCAACACGAGGCCAACGTACAATTAGCGTTTTTGCTCCTCCTAGAAGTATGCACTTCCTTCACCTCCATAACCTGAGCGGAAATCAGGGCCAGGATCGGGTTGGTCAAGGCCAGCACCCCAGCCGCGAGGCAGGGGTGCTGGCTAACCTGATGTAGCTCTATAACACCACCCTGACGTAGCTCTTTGACAACACCCTGACATAGCTCTGTGACACCACCCTGACGTAGCTCTATGGCACCACCCTGATGTAGCTATATGATACCACCCTGACGTAGCTCTTTGACACCACTCTGACTTAGCTCTATGGCACCACCCTGATGTAGCTCTATAACACCACCCTGACGTAGCTCTATAACACCACCCTGACGTAGCTCTATGACACCACCCTGACGTAGCTCTAGGACACCACCTTGACTCTATGACCCCCCTGACGTAGCTCTATGATACCACCCTATAGTAGTTCTATGACACCACCCTGACGTAGCTCTATGACACCACCCTATCGTAGTTCTATGACAGCACCCTGACGTAGTTCTTCTCCAACATCCTGACTTAGATCTGTGACATCACCCTGATTAAGTTCTTTGACATCACCCCGACGTGACTTCTCGACTGCGGTAACGTCTCTTACCTCAGTCGATAGGATATTCATCCTTGGTGGAATAGTACACATCATCTCTCTATACTAATTAACTACTTATACTGACACTGCAAGGTCTTAGGGCAGCTGGGATCTTCTCATTAAATAAACGTCAAACTGAATTGGAAAAATTATTGTGATGGACTTACTTCACAATTATGAGTCTATCGTTTCTATCTTCAATAACAGTAAACAATGTGTAAACATTGTACGTTGTCAGACTACAGCCTCTTCAATTAGCCCTGTGCAGCTATCGATCGCTCGGTAATGTGGCCTACATTTGTGTGGGCAGGTACAGCGAGACAATGAGGATTTCTGCATGTATGCCTCTTTACTTCATAAGTCACACAAGGCTCATTGAGTGGAGCTAATTAAGGCATCTCCGTGCCATTACCCTGACTCCCTGTTCATCAATACTCCTGCGTACAAAGGTGAGGTTCGATGGCAGCTTACTGCCGACCGCACATGGGGCTACATAACATTATGTGTGGTCGTCTCTGCCCAACAGTGGACAAACAATCCTCAGATGTCGCCGTGGGAACCAGCGTTGAGTGCTAAGACAAAACAAAGCTTTTTGCTGATAATCAAATGTGAAATTCCCCTTGATTACTGCATCACAATCCATTAACGGTTACCACACCAACGCTGTGTGTTAGCATCGAAGTGCATGCATTAGCATGCCATTAATCATCTTCACAATAATGCAGAAATGTCGAACGTGGGCCTGGAAGTGCCAGTCACCTGCCAATATCATCCAATAATCAAAAGGCACCACAATTAAGGAGCATGCGGAAAACATGCAGAGCCAAACCAGACACCATTTGAGACTTTCTTGTTCACAAACTGTAACGCACACTAGTCATGATTTTTACCACACAAACCAAGGTCTCATCATCACGTTCACTCAGAAGGTTTAAACGTAGCAGTCACTTAGGGAACAAGCAATACTTCAGTCAAGGGTTGGCGATTAATAGTTTGGCCCATTCTGGCAACAACAATGTTAAGTTACACCCGTATGGAGGGTGCAGAAATTTACCATGGATGATAGACAGTATAAGTAAAGTACATTATATATCATGACTAAAAACTGTTTTGATAGCGTTGCCCTTTACATTAGTCTTGTTTAGACCTGTGCTGAATCCTAATAAAGAACCCTGACATCATGAACCATGACTGGAACACAACAGCTATCATTGGCAAAATTGTATAAATATATATCCAGCCGACCTATAGAAAATCATTACATTTCAAATCACCCAACGCTTCGCCTTGTAATCCCACATTGATTGGGGATCAATTGGGGATCAAGGAAGGGGACGGGGGTCTCTCTTAAACCCCACATTGTTGGGGATCAAGGAAGGGGAAGGGGTTCTCTCTGGAACCCCACATTGATCGCATCGCGGTCACTCACAGAAACATTTCCCAATTATTCATGATGGAAATGGAGATATTTGTAGTTTTCAGGAACATCAAGGTCAATTTGTTGTGAGATTCCCTACGACCTGCTCGATCGTCATGCATTTGATTACACTGTTTGGTTCTCCTAAAAAAGTCCAGTGCGAATGGTAACCAAACAAAATGGAAACGCAACAAGGCATCAGCCGCGGCCTGAATGGGCCTGAGCCCAGCAAACGATAGGTGTGAAGGTCTCCTGAACATCAGCACGCTACAAACCAAGTTTCATCTGACAGAGTGGGCAGACCCAGCAAAAAAATCCCCACCGACAATCAATTATGAATGCAGTCAGCTTCCCTGAGGTGATTACTAGCTGCTCTCTGCTGACCTCCAGAGCAGCCAGCCGCCTGAATCAGACGGCCAGCATCGGCCAGCGAGCATCGGCCAGCGAGCAGTGAGGGACTGGCTCCTCCATCATCAGCACGGCCATCGGAGCATGACCGTAGTGATGGAGCTGCCAGAACACGATGACAGCTGGCACTACATAACCACTTACATTACGATTGTGCATGGGGAGCTTGGGTTGAACTCAAACATGTGCATGGTATGTAAACATGCTCATACATTTTGCAAACTACACACTGGCACACACGTAGACGTGCGCACAAACACACACACACACACACACACACACACACACACACACACACACACACACACACACACACACACACACACACGCACACACACGCGCACACACACACACACACACACACACACACAAACACACACACACAATCACACACACACACACACACACACACACACACACACACACACACACACACACACCACACACACACACACACACACACACACACACACACACACTGACAGATACTGAACATATGTGCTTAGAAAGGATCTAGAGTAGAGATGAACTCTTTACAAGGGTTTATAAACCTTTGCACAGCATCCACACAAATCTACCCCTTGCATTCGAATTTGAACATGGCCTAAAGACAGGGCAGTGTGAGAGGGAGCGAGAATAGATTAAAACAAAAAAAAAATATATATATAAGCTTGCTTTGTCATGCTTCCGAGTACCAAGCGACATCCAACCAATCAGCATCAGCCATAATGTACTTCCCCTCCGCCGGCTCCCAACAGCCATCATCATCATCCCACAGATTTTCCCAGCAAAGACTCCCTCTCCCCCTCTCTCCCTCTCTCTCCCTCTCTCTCCCTCTTACATAACCCCGGCCGTGGACCCTGCTGTTCGCATCACTAATGCCCGGCCGGCACGCGGCCACGCGCCCCATCCAGGCCACATCCCGGGCAGAGCAAGCAGCGGCGGCAGAGCGCGGGGCGGGCGGACATGGAGCCGGCAGCAGCCGTGGTCCCAGCTGTTGTTACTACAGTGTGGGGCCCGAGTCGCTGGGGGGGAAGCGACGCGGTCACGCTCCTGTCCTTCTCTCCCCTCACAGGCCGACCGCCCAGCGACAGCAGGCGGCTAGCCCCCAAGCTAGCACCTCCAGCGCAGCGCCTGGCACGGGTCTGGGTGAGGGCGGCTCCCAGGTAGTACTGGGGAAGAGTGTGTCCAATGTAAAGCACGCCCAAGTCAGACGCACAAGTGGTCCGTCACAGTAAATGGTACAGTGTGTTCTTTGAATTAATGGTAGTATTCCGGACTGTATTTCTTGTGCATTTGTAATCAAAATGTATAAAATGGTGAGGTTTGTATTTACCCATGAAAAGCCTGGACACGACCTTCCGTTTCCCGACAAACGTTTGGTTGTTCCACACACACGGGAAATAGGGAATAGCATTCATAATAATCGTGGATTGAACGCCATATCGTGTTTTATTCTATTTGATTTACACAAAGCGAAACGTTGGGAACGATGCCCAAGGAACTCATCCTCTCAGCACTAGGAATCCAGTTCCTTGGATTTTAATGCTTCCTACAAGCCAACCCTCCCCTTATCTTTTTACTCTCACCTTTGGTGATTGTTATTCAGGTATTACGGATATACGCCGTGCATAGTGAAATATAGAAGAAAGCAGTCGACAGTTCAGGGATCGCCGGGCGTGGTGATGAATGGCCAGTCCTTCCTGTGGAGGAAGAGGGGCGGAGCTATGGAGGGGACTTTGATTCAGGAGTACTCCCGTGCAGCCCAGGTGGTGATCTAAAGTGACAGCCCTAATTACGGAGCCCTTTTTTAGTGAATGACCTTGGGAGCCAGCCAAAACACACACACGCACACACACACACACACACGCACACACAAACTGCATATTTACGCCTGCGTGCACACTCACGCATTAACGTATGCATGCCAGCTCGCATGACACACACACAGTCGTGAGCGTGACCACACATGCTTGTGCACACACTGTAATCGTGCACACACTGAAATCGTGCACTTTGTTTGGCATGAACACTGGAAGGGTAATAGCAATGGTAACGAGGTGGGCTGTGACGTGACACGCATGCGTGGGCATACACTCCTTTTTCAACTTAAATTGAATTTGTTGTCGGGTCAATTGTTTTGGGGCCCACTACACACAATACACCGGCGTCCCTCCACGCCTGCCGCTGATGGATAATCTGCATTAATGCTTGACACGAGCCCAATAAGCAAATTAATCAATGAGAGACACATGCTGCCAATTCCCTACTTGCAAAGTCTCCAATTAGCATTTCAGGATCCCATCTCCCATTCGCCAAACAACCTCATCCCCCAGGGACCTGGTGTATCTTAAATAAAAACTAACAAAAAGCTATTAACTTCCCCACCACCAACACACATACACACACACAACACACACACACACAGTCACACAGTCTTTTCCCAGCCTTGATGCTAAATAACCATAACTAACGATCATACCAAAACCATAAAAATTCAGCCATGTACTACAAACATGATCACGGTGTCCCCACACATGAACCATCAATCACACCAGGAGGTGGCATAAGGTCGGATCCCACAAACGTGTTCCCTACATTGCGTGCAAGTGATTGTCTATGGCCTCTGGCTCTGGAGGTGCTGTCAACTCCAGGGACATTATGCATTCCACCATAGAACAGCCCTAAAACAGAACAGAACAGGAGGCGAGCGAGGTGGAAGGAGAGCGCAAGAGGGAGAGGGAGAGGGAGAGAGATGGGGAGAGAGATGGGGAGAGAGATGGAGAGAGAGTGGGGAGAGAGAGCGAGAGACACACATCTGTACAGGTGTACGTGTGGTCAGGCTGAAATAACTATCTCAAATGCCTCTGATGATATTCCCGTAGTCCCGGACGGCGCTGCACAGCGCTGGACTGACATGCATGTCCCTCCGAATGCTATAACCGTCCCCATTCCCCTGGCAGCAGCGTGAGCACAGCATCCTGCAGCACAGCCGGTGCAATGAACCCTGTCCGAGTAAGGGAGGGAAGAAAGAAAAGGGGGAAAAAAAACAAGGAGGCTTGACAGCGAGACAGGGGAGAGAACACGGTACCTTGGCAGCAGCGGTGGCGAGAGACCCGTGCACCAGGGCAGCGATCTCCTCTTAGGTTGAAAGACTACAGGAGCCAGCGGTAGGAGCAGCAGGTCAGCAGCTATGGCAGCTCCGTAGCATAAAATGGTTCATCACAGAAAGCGTGAGAGAGAGGGAGAGGGAAACAGATAAAGAAGCGAGAGATAGAAAGAGAGAGGGAGAGAGAGAGAGATAGATGGAGGGAGAGACACACAGCCAGGCGGCGCAGAGCGCGCGCGAGAGAGAGGCAGAGAGAGTAGAGGGAAGAGGGAGAGAGAGAGAGAGAGAGAGAGGCAGGGAGCATCATTCAGCTCAAAGGCTCGCACTATCGTTGGCTGTGCAGCAGAGCACACACATTTTACACGCCCCCTCTCTCTGTCTCCCTCTATCCATCTCTCACTGGTGCTTTCACTTGCACAAACGCATACAAACACGCGTTTACTCACGCAGGCACGCAGGGGTGCAGAGGCAGTGCAGTGTGCAGTGTGCAGCGGCAGCAGCAGCAGCTGCAGTCGCAGCCCTAGTCGTAGTGCTCCCTCTCCTGGACGCTTCCTGCCTGCTTCAGCAGCCACTTCCTCCTTCCCTCCCTGGCTCGGTCCAGCAGGATGCCGTTAATAGCCACAATCCCCCCCCCCCCCCCCCCCCCCCCCCCTCCGCCCCCCAGCAACATTTTCATGTAGCAGCCGTCACCTCTGGTTGGGGTTTAATCATGGCCACTGACCAGCAGCCATGATTAAAGCTGGCAAGGTCATGTGAGGTTATCCCAGCTGTTGGCATCCACCCACCCCCTCTCCCACCCTCTCCTCCCGGCTGGCCCGAGGGGGCTGAGGTTGGGCAGCGATGCCCTGCCTCCTCCTCATGGGCCGTTACTCCAGCTGAGACTTCCCTTGGGTTTGGCTTCACAAACACAGAGGCTAGGCTGGACCAATCAGATGACCCGAAACAGCAGAAAGAGCATTTGTCATCCAATCACAGCTTAAGAAGTCAGCCATGGAAGGGGTATTATACGATTATTTGGGGGCGGGGAATGGGGGGGAGGGGGTTGTCCTGAGCTTGTTCTCCAGGGAGATTTGGAGGAGTGTCGTTTGGCTACCCCCAGTGGTAGTCATTGGTACTTCAGCCTGTAGTGGGCACCGGAAGGATGGAGGGTAATGGGGTATTAAAAACAATGCATGCTTTTGTCCTCTTTGCTGCCTAGCATCCGCAGCAGCAACCTTTCCCTGTGTCTTGAGAACCCCCCCCCCCAACACACACACACACACACACTTCTCCCACCCCCCTTCCAGTGGGGTCGTACTCCAATCCCAATGGAGATCCACCATGGCCCTGTCACCACACAGAACACACACCTGATGTTAACCCCTCCATGGCTGCGTCCTCCCAAACTGACACTCAACCTCCGCCATCAGCCGTGCTCCTACGACTAGAACCGTCCGTTGTAGTCAGTGGAACAACTGACATGGTCATTAATAAATATGCACTGCTAGGAACCCAAAAGCTCTCTCTCTCGCTCCCTCTGGCTCTCTCTCTGGATACCTCTGGCTCTCTCTCTCTCGCCCTCTCCCTCACCTGAAGATAGTATCAACCAACACTGGTGGGGAACATTGTTGATATTATCAATCCTTTACTTTGAGACTTAAATACCCTTCAGAATCTTTGAAGGTCATCTCTGTAAATAAAATAAATATATATTCTTCTTCGTTGTCATATGCCGTTTCTTTTTTACTCCTGCTTTTTCTTCGTTCTTGAACACATCATGACCACACATCATGTCAACAAGGGAAACATCAGGACTCAAAGGGCAAATCTTGCGCCACACAAGGCTGCGCTGATATCCAAAGACACAATAACATTGCACCAAATAGGACAAATATTGTGTGCATAACAACTCCTTATGTCGTTTATTTCTCTACATTATCTCATATGATAACATGTATCTGCTCATAGAAGCAGCAGTGTTGCACTTGTGGGCACACATCGATAGTGTTTAAATGTGGGCGATAGTGTTTACATGTGGTCGATAGTGTTTACATGTGGTCCATAGTGTTTAAATACGGTCGATAGTGTTTAAATGTGGTCGATAGTGTTTACATGTGGTCGATATTGCTTAAATGTGATCGACAGTGTTTAAATATGGTAGATAGTGTTTAAATGTTCTTTTCCCTCACTCTCCACCTCATCCCTAACTCTCCACCTCAAGCTGGTGTGTAGTGAGCGTTCTGGCGCCAATTGGCTGCCGTGCATCACCCAACTGGGTGCTACATATTGGTGGTGGTTAGTGAGGTCCCCCCTTCACTTTAGGCGTCTTTGAGTGTTATTAATTATATTATTTTTCATGTTTAACCTCTGTTTTCCTTTTATTCCTAGTCTGTTTTACATAGTTTTGAATGATGACTATATGCTCTGTAAGGTGACCTTGGGTGTCTTGAAAGGCGCCTCTAAATTAAATGTATTATTATTATTATTATTATTACTTCCACGGTAAAGAGTCCCTCCCCAGGATGCCACCAGGGGACAGACCCCCTGTATGACTCACTCTCAGGAAGATGCCAGTTCAATAGCATTGCATCCAAACAGCATGTGACTATTGCAACCAGTCAAAAGCACAAAGAAACACACTCACAAACACACACACACACACACACACACACACACACACACACACACACACACACACACACACACACACACACACACACACACACACACACACACACACACACACACACAGTTTGGATGATTTCATTAGGATAATGAACAGCTTATCTTTGTGGTTATTTATATCCCAAAGATAAGTGATCAACATTGCTCTAATTATTTATTAATTTCACACTTAAAATTATATGAAATAATATGAAGATAAGACAATGCTTGATTGACCCCAATGGGAAATAGGGGTAAAGATTATTCCTGTAGATTACTAAACTACTGACCTAGAAGCAGCTTCACGGAGACCGGTCTAAAAACACATGAGCCAAGAGAGGACCCAGAGTGATGGTTACACTGGAAGAGAAGCATGCACGGCGGTGCTAATGAGAACACATCGCCTGCAGAAGTGCTACAGCGGCAGGCTACGGCTGGAGGCTCCAGCAGAGTGCTATTGATGTTCCTCACCATGGGACGCTTCTCCATCCCTCATAAACCCCCAGGGTAGGAGGAGGAGGGGAGGAGGGGAGTACAGAGGAGGAGGAGGAGGAGGAGGAGGAGAAGGGGGAGGAGGAGAAGGAGGAGGAGGGGGGGGGGGGGGAGGGGAGGAGGAGAGGGAGGAGGAGGGGGAGCAAGACTAGGAGGAGGTGGAGCAAGCGCAGGGGGAGGAGGAGGAGGAGGAGGAGGAGGAGGAGGAGGAGGAGGAGAGGAAGCAGGGATGAGCACAGACTCACCTTATCTCTGTCTCTCATCTGGCTGCTCCGTGAGCCTATCGCTGATCTGTGAGGTTGGCTCCACGCTGGCTCCCTCCAAGATGCTCTCAGGAGCCGCTGGTCCCCTTGGCAGGCTTTGTGACAGCCCATCGTTCCCTGGAAGGAGGGGAGAGAAGCGGCAGAGCAGCAGTCAAGTCAGAGAGAGGAGAAGGAGCATCGACAAGAGCAGAGATATGCATCACCTCAATGCACTCTGGATCAGCAGGAACAACAGCAGCAGCCTGAGCAGCCTGAGCAGCAGCAGCAGCAGCAACTGCAACAGCAGCAGCATTAAACATCACACCAGCTTACCATGATGGTGGAGCTCTCATGCCCGCTGAAATGACAGCCATGGTCAGCGCCAGCCACCGATGATGTCATAGCGCCAACATGCTTTGTTTATAAATATATTTTTTCAGCAGAGTTACATAATAATGGATGTTGGGATATTATTGGCGCACAGATAGACCAAAGATGGTACAGCTGCCAGTTGTAATGCCCACAAATAAGAAGCCATCTGACAGTAGTCTGGATGTTTTTTTTTAAGGGGGGTGTGCAGGCATTATTTAGAATTTTTGGCACATAACAACATACTTTTTTCCCAAACATTATTTCTGGTCTTCAGAGATTATACCATTAATAATAAATTGATACATGCAAAGTGCACACATGTTCCTTCTTCAAATTGAGGCTATGCCTATTGTTCATCTTTATAATTATAGATAAGCATTTAATGGCCCTAATGAGAAGGAAACAATTTCCTTATTGTTATTTGTTCATTTGATTTGAGAGGGTTCCAGTTACAGATTAAGTTACGGTGGTAGAATAGCATCCCCTTGTGGGCGCCTGGTGGTATATGAAAGAAAACGTAACATGTTTAAGCAACATCAAACGAGACTGACAGTGCTGTTACACTGAATATGAGCACGCCTTGGAGTCGGATATTCACTACAACAGCAATCCAGATCTCTTGTGATAATGCATTTATCCAAGAGTTATACAAGCGCCACATATAAGTTAACAGTAAAAACAGACAACATATTGGGATTTGTTTATTTAATCATTTATTTGAGTCCGCCGATTTAAATGGTTCCTCGGCTGGACAGGGACTGGAGGAACTTTTCCCTGAACAGCAGCTTGGTTTTCGTCTAAGTTTGCATAGTACGGCAGGCCATTGTATGTATCAATAACATGTGTCTGTTTGTTTCCATGTATTGTGCAACCAGTGAAATAAGAGTATGGGTTGTTCCACTGAGTTAACCACTTATGCTCGTCTATTTAATCAACATTAGAAACACAGGTAGAGCGGAGTGATGCGTGTGTAAATAACCTTCGAAATGCTGGAGGAGCGGAGTCATACATGTGATTAATATTAGAAACACTGGCAGAGCAGAGTGATAGGCCTACATGCCTCTGGTCCCATCTGATTAATTTGTCTGAAGTTACTGTTGTTCAAAAATAGATCAATAAATCAGTGAAGTAAAAGTGCAGACTTCTCACTTCTAGATCACATTGAATAGCCTATCAAATAGCCTACTGTAAGCAAGGAGCTTTCTACGCAAAATACGAAATTAGAAAACACATGGTCCTATTACTAAACTAGATTGCTAACTAAGAATCTTAGTGGTTCAATGAAATAAATGTTGACTGACTGTGTCTAATCCATGCGTATCCCATATATATTCCGGTTTATGTTTTCATTCGGTTGGTCTGAGTAAAATAAACCTGCCTGGCCTACCTGAGACGGACCAATGAATGTGAAGTTGATCTCAATATTCGGCTGTTCATCTTGCCTCTGCATTGGTCGGACAGACCTCTTCCTCGCTATTCCAAACGATGGATGAATGAAGCAGGAAGCGCGGTTTATATAACTCCTGAATCACGATGGCCTTCAAATTCATCCAGAATATCGGTTATTTTTGTATATGGACAGCAGCCTTGGAAGGCCTACAACCAATATCCAGCCGCCCACTGACCTCCCACTCACAGGCAGCACGTACGTGTGTGTGTGTGTGTGTGTGTGTGTGTGTGTGTGTGTGTGTGTGTGTGTGTGTGTGTGTGTGTGTGCGTGTGCATGTGCGTGTGTGTTTGTACACACGAAAATGGTATAATAATAAATTAATAATCGAAACCGTTGGGCAAGATAGGTAAAGACCTACTAATGAGCTGCCAGGAATTTACATTTGCTTTGGGATACGTCCAAAATTAGCAGAATCTGCTTCATAACCAGACTGTAAGAGTCCTGTAATAGTAGGCTATAGTTGTACAGCACTGAGGCTTCTTGTACCTGCTTCCTGCATCTGCAGGGAGCAGGTGCAGGAAAAGCCAAGGTGTTATGTCTATTGGTTTGAACACAAGTATAATCACTAGAGAATTAACTAAAAACAATATAAACGTTCTGAATACATTCTGCGGAACATCGATGGCTTGTAGCATATCTTACCAATTTGTTATTTAATTCCTGCGAAAATGCTCTTTAGTCGTTTTTGTTTCTGTCGTGGTTGGTTGAATGCTTGGTGCTTTGCATATTCAACTTAGTTAATCCTCTTACCAAAATAAATTCCACTCATATTCTCATTTATGGCAAATTAGGCTACAGATCAGTTTCACAAATCTGACTCCAACGTGGACTACAATCCACCGTTAGAACACCACCCTCTTCACTGCTTATAAACCTCCATGCATGTTAACATTATTGTTGCCTAATTCAAAATAAATTCATATTCATGTTCAAACAAGGGTAGCAGAGTAGATTGTCCAAATGTCATTGAATTAGAATGATAGGCCCTATGAATATAACATGGACAATATGAGGTGCATGTGAGCTTCACTAAGTTAAGTTTGGTGTACAGGGTCAAATTGCAGACCACTACTCAGGAAACGTAACAAAAAAGGCTTTTAATAAAGAACTCAGAAGGACAAAGGGGCACAACAAAAAACAAACCGATAAGGGAACAAAGGACCCATGCATTCCAATACCCATACTACCCTACTATTTAGCATGCCAGAAAAATATTGAGTATGTCCCAATAAAAATTATGGGAAATTTAGTATACCGAAAAAAAACACCAGGATGTGGTATTACATCCGGTCGCGTTTCTCAGTGGGCAAGCCAGCATGCTTTTTGGCTTTTCTGCCCCACAATCCTCTGCACAGCAGAAGATATGTGGGTGGCACTATACAGGTGTGCCAATCAGTGAAATCACTCGTAGTGTGTCCAAATTGTATGCGTACTGATTGCAACAGTACATACTCTTGTAAGGGGAATGAGGTGTGAGTCTCAGGGCATCTGGTGGACAGCGGGGGAACAAACACTGAAGAACAAAAAGAAACTCAGATCATGACAACCCCAACTCCTTTACCGCATACAAAAAGACATTTAGCTCCCGGTGCCCCGCGACCCCGGCTCCATCACACAGGCCTTGATGAAAGTGTCTTTCGTGCATGAGTGCAAGTTTATATTTTTCTCTAAATTGCATTGATCCAAAGGAGGAGAGAACTTGTCCCCAAGGAGACCCACGTCCACCTTCTACACTAATCCTGTTTAGTTGATTACAGAGAAGTCAAGTCCTCTGTGCTAAAGTGCTTATTAGTCTAGGAGAGGAAAACAGCCTTACACCCCCTATAACCCCTTTCTGCAAGCCTTTCACTCCCCCTTCCACCTCCTTTTTTCCCAGTCTTTTCCTCCAATAATCTGCATTTCACACAATAAGTAAGATCAGGAATTGATCATGTTGACTCGAGTTTGTGTGTGTGTGTGTGTGTGTGTGGTGTGTGTGTGTGTGTGTGTGTGTGTGTGTGTGTGTGTGTGTGTGTGTGTGTGTGTGTGTGTGGTGTGTGTGTGTGTGTTTGCAATTTAGTCTTGACTAGAAACCAGTATGCATGGCATCTATTTTATATTTTATGTGAAACAATGTACAATGTATTTGTCCCGGCTCAATAAACTTTTTATCTAAAATGTCTTCAACCAAGGTTAACGATATATTGGAGTGTACTGTTCATTTGATTTACTTACATCACCCACAATAAGATTGATACAAAATGACAATATAAGAATAGAACAACTTATTTTTCCATAACCAGAATTGTCATCATTTATGGTCCGTCCAAACACAGCATTGTTATGTTTTACCATCATAGTAATGCTTAAAGGCACTTTGGTGGTCACGGGTTAGAAAATACAAAATCTGTGTGTTTTAATCAAAATATTCCATTGGATAAGGATATGTTGTGTGCATAAGATACAAAAATATTGGTAACAATTTACACAACTTGCAAAAATTCATATGTGTATGATTTTCTGCCAGTATTGAGAACCTCACAAGAGACAATAATAAATATAACCGCAATCTGGTAAGGACAAATAAGGCTAGTTCACCTTTTTTTAAATAGCACCACCCTTGGGTGCAGTACTACAATTTGGGTTTATGGGTAGTGGGGGGTATTGGTATCCACCTAATGATAGTCGTATGCTTTTTTTATACAATAACAAAATGATCATATAAGAAAAATGGGCTAACTGCTCCAAATTGATTGGCCAATATTTCTCAAATGGAACTAAATAAAACAAATTCTGTTTGATGATTTTTGTGAGGCTGGGTCTAAAGATTTTATGTGGCGATTTTGGTGAATCTTCGATTATTTGGTAGCCTGTGAATCTTTTATTATGTTTGGCTTCAATATGAAAGTGTGGGAGAGGTAAACATTTTTAGGGCATAAGGGTTTTACAGATGCATCTGATTCTAGAGATTAATATTATGAAAGAATTTTGAGTCCAGGTCAATCTGGTGAGGAGAAATAAGACTAATTCATGATTTTTTACAATAGCGCCAGCTTTTGTATGGGTAGTTGGAGTTATTATTAACCATACCTTAACATTTCAAGAGTTTTCGACTTACGGTATAGGCTGCAGTATGACTTTTACAGAATTAGAGGAAAAAGAACACGTTACAGAAACAAAAGGGGACCAAGCAGCTGTGCTCAGACCCCTAATAATCAGAGATAATACAGCATATACATCGTTTTATATATTTTTTCTATGAAGACATGCTCAAACGTACTTACAGGAGGAATAATTGGGTTGATTGAGCTGTGTGTTGATATGATTTATTCTTTAGGCACCCATTAGTTGAAAGAATTTGAACAAGATGGATGGATGCGAGGAAAAAAGTTGATTGGTCATGTTTTAGGTTTTGTGGTTGACTAAGTGACCCCACACCCGACACAGACTCAGCTGACGGTGATTTGCTACAGGATCCATCAGTCAAAGATTCCAACCAAGAGTATGAGACCCATGGCTCCTTCCCGACCCTCGATGAGGTAGGAATGGTCTGTTGAGAGAAGGAAGGAAAGTCTTTCAGGAAAATCGTACTTCCCAAGTAGGACATTTTTTTAAATGATTTTCTCCCTGAAGTAATTCATTTTGGGCATTTCTTTAACACAGCACAGAGACATGAACATAACAACAATGCATGAGTGAATGGATGGAGGAATGAATAATTGAATGAGTGGTTGAATGAATGGCGTTACTGTAGTTCCATGGGTGAATAAGTGTTGTTACCTGAGGAAGTGATGAGTGATTCTCAGGCAGGGGGTTTAGTTAGCCCAACAGACAGGCCAACAATAAGTGCAACGACCGCAATCAGGATCAATATTGCAAATGCAAGGAAAACAAATTTCTGCCAAGCAAAGAAAATGTATTTAAGTAGAGTTCACATAGAAGTTCACAATCATTTTGTGTTACCTTTGGATTGGAAGGCTGGAGTTTAAATGGGGTTATTATGCCATCAGGTGTGAGTGTGATTAGCCATTACAAGCCATTTGAAAATCTTCTCTTCCCTGTGCCCTAGTGACATCACAAGTGGGAGTGTCAACCTAGAAGCATGATGGATTGATAAGCTACATTTGCAGTCCACTGGGTAGGCTGGTAGACTGGTCTATCCAGAATACACCTGGACACTCCAAGTGAGATGTCACAAAAACACAAGAAAAGGCAGAATTTCAAACGGCTTGTAATGGCTAATCACACTCACACTGGTGGCACGATACCAGCCTTTTAAGATGAACAGACATGCTACCTCTTTTTAAGAGACAGTCTACTGTTGACTACTAAGACATTTGGCCGACACTCTTGTCCAAAGTCACAGTGATTAATTATCATCATATAGGGGTTATCACCACGCTTAAGGAGGCCAACAGGTAGACCAAGGACATCAGGGATCGAACACAGTAACTTTTAGTCTGACGCCCTATAGATACTACTAAGGGGGGGAGGGATAAGGGTGAGGCTATACAAAGTCTAGGTGAACTGTGCAGAGCAGAGCGCAGAGACCACAGTTAGTGGTCCATGGTGGGTTGAGAGTGAGGATTCATACCCTGCGTGACTTCTTCTGGTACCGCACAGCCTTTTTGGTCTCCTCCTTCGCCATGCGATGTACTCAGCGGCAGTTGAGACGTTCTTCTCAATGTTGTTGACCATGTCCCCCTGCCAATCCCAGCCAACAGATTAGAGGTTCTGCTCAAATCCATGAAGGGGTCGAGTTACAGCATGAAACATCATACATACTGCTCAATTATAGATACCGTAGTGGAAGTTGAAGTAAGGATCAGGGACAATGTTAGTCATCAAAATCGGTGTGTTTCAATCAAAATATATATGATATATATATATATATATACCATATGAATTTTTATATAGATTTATATATATATATATATATATAAATCTTATATAAAAATTAATATGGTCAGGATTTTCTGTCAGCATTGAGAATTTAGAAGTGTTGTTAAAGCACGATGCACAATACACGTTGATAAATTCTAGATATGCATGCACAACACTGTCAGATGGGAGATCAGTTTTTAAGTTAGGATCAGGGACAGTGTCAGTCAGTATTAGAGGAGTTATCGCCTACCTGGGTCTCCACCATCAGGGCCATGTCCATGAACATGGTGCGCAACTCTCTGATGCTGGCCTCCAGACGAATGATGTCCTGGTGACGCGACTCGATCTCGTTCAGCGCCTGCCGCGTGATTGAGAATCTGAAATAATCTGGGGAGGGTTGGAAAGAAAGCCCAAAGTCACAACACTGGCGATGTTGGGAATCTGTCTTGATACTTTTGGGCGTTTTATTTCCCCGCCACCAGGAAGCGCTGTTGCACCGTGTGACACATACCGAACATGCCCAGTGGTGTGAACTTACATTAGAAGTGAAGATGGATGGATTTCCGCATTCTAGCATGTCCTCCAGCTCTTCGTTTGTGGTCACTCTTCAGCTGAAATGATATTCCACTTTATAGTTAATTATACAACAAGTAGGGGAAAAGAAGGGATCTGCCCACGCTTAAAAAACAGACTTGCTAACCAATTTGTTAAATTAAAGGTTAAGGGAAAATTGGATTCAAAATAAAATGTTATGTATC
>NC_079417.1:19774583-19779583 GCF_026213295.1 Gadus chalcogrammus
TCTCTTGGCTCAACTAATAATCATTTCACTCTCAAGCTGAATGGACTGGGTAATTGGTGCTTACAAGCCACCAGACTCCTTTCAACCAATCGTAATCCCCCCTTTCTCTGTGTCTCGTTCACGGGGTAACAAACAGTAGTGGAACTCTTCAGAGTCCTAGTGAATAGAGCAGTATACAGAACCCGCGTATTTCCTTGACGAATATGGTATCAGGTGACAGGAAGCGGAGACCTCAGAGAGGGCATGATTGAGCTGGTAAACATAAGCAGTACAAAAGGATGTGGCAATTCTGTCTACAGGCAACGCTGTGGAATTTGATCTTTCCCGCTGTGAACGATAAGCGGAATTCTGGGAACACTCCGTTTCATGGCATGGCTTTAGGAACAACAAAAGGGGTTTAGCTCATTCAATTTTATTGAAATTACTATGAGCCTTTTGAAATTGCCCCAATAGCGGAACAATGGAGAGATTATGTATAGCACATTTTATATATTTTATCAGACTATATTTTGTTTCTGTTGTCATATGAAGAACGCATTGTTCCATACACAGTACCCAACAATGGGACTAGGACTCTGTGCTATAGACTCAAGGCCGGAGTCCTAGCGGGATTGGTTCTGCTTCAAGAGCAGCCAGTGTAATTGACCAGAGGTTGCACTGGACAGAAGCGATAAGGAAGGGTCTTCTTGGGTACTACTGGCTTTGGAGCGGAAAAGTTATACTGGGGACATCCTAATTGGCCCCACTTATCTTCTTTGTTGGCGTAATGAAAGGTTAAGAACTCTGTTCAGAATAATGAAGCTGTACACATCAACGCTTAACCAGTGGGGTCTGACACATCAATGAGGTCCTGTGCCAATTACTCTCCAACACACAGTCTCCCCTCACCATACATCCACAGTCTGCTCGCAGCAGATCTCACCTCACTTCCCCCTCACACATGTCTTTGTTAAAGGTGGACTCAGCCATCGGGTTCTCTAAGGTCAGATACTGAGGAAATCAAATTCTTCAAATGCTGAATTTGGGGAATCTTCTGCGTTTGTAGACCCCTGGTTCCATCCATAACTGATCAGTGGGCCTCAAAGTGTGGGAAGCAGATTTGTCAGGGTGTTCCCTCAGGTTTTTCAGTAGAGTTGGAAGCCAAGTGAGGAATAGGTGTGAAAGGTTGGAGCAGCAGCACACCATCTGCGGTGAGGCGTTGGCCAAAAGAGGAGCCCTCTGTAACTGGAAGTCTGGCTGTGGTTCCAGCCAAGGCAGGGGAAAGCTTTGCCCTTTTGCCAAACAGCGTGAGCCCTCTGTCACTTGGAGCCGCCTCGGACTGGCAGTAGAACATTTCCCCGTCAAGTTCTCAAAAACTATCAAAACAACCACCTCCTACTTGGAGAAAGGGATAACAGTTGACTGTGATGCAACACTTCATCAACTATATATGTGGGAGATGTGGGAATGTCTTTCCGGTGGACGTAGAATCTTCTAGAAGCCATTGGTCCCTAAAAGTAGGGTCCACCATAGTCTCAGGATGGCTGTGTATCAAAGGGAATATCTCTTATAAGCCAGGAAGTGATGATGTAACCACAGCCCAGCAGTTGCTAGTTGTCTAGTCATGTTTGATCCAAATCCTCACTAATGCCTTAAAGCGTTGATGTGATGCAATGAGTCCAAATGTCCATTAAAAGTGTGTCTGTAAATGTTATGTTACACAATATTTATACAGAACTGTTTTTCTTACAAAGGGTTTACTTTGATTTAGTGATTACCAAAACAGGGATTTGGTTATATGGATCCTGCTCTTCTCTGTCTGTCATTGATTTTGACAAATTACATCTTTGGATTCCCAATTCACAAACACTTATTATTTTGGAAACAATGTGATAAAAAAAATTACAATAAAATTACAAAGAGAAAATAATAAACAAACGATGAAATATCAATGATGTATAAACAACCAAACCTGCATATGAATCAATAAAATGCATATATTATTTCCAAAAGGCATTGGTTGCAATCCAACAACTTGCAAATAACAGGAAAAGCATTTGTTTTACTTAATTACCATTTATAATTTGACCTCAAAAGGCAGATAATAAAATATTTCAAATTAGTACAAGAGTAAACCATGTTTCAAGACAATGCAATATCCCTCAACACAGAGAAACAGAAAGACACAACCCCCAAACATGGATTTTATTGCTTCAATATCAATAAACTATGTGAGCTCGTCTTCAACCTCACACAAACTTTTCATCACTTCTCTCCAACTCTCTTCTGTTGTTGTGACTCTTCAATAAGTCTTCTTTCGCAGCATTAAAGATTTAATATTGTGTGCAGCGCAGACTTGTTCATTGAACTGTTTGTCAGCCACAGACTGTTAAGATCCCTGATCATTTTAATTAAAAAATGTAAATTGATTGCATACCGTTGCTGATAGCGACACAATAGCTGAAGTGAGTTTGCTCAACACTGGGCTCGTTTGAGATTTCAATCGTTCAGTGGATATGGAATCATCAGTGAGCAGAAGACATGATACAGAATTCTCTTTTATGGGCAAGCATTCAACACACCAGACAGACTCTCATACATTTGAACATCTTAATCTGTATTTATGTGCTAATTGTTGAGTAAAAAAAACACAAAAAATGGGATTGAATAACCAGACAATCTCTCTCTCTCTCTCTCTCTCTCTCTCTCTCTCTCTCTCTCTCTCTCTCTCTCTCTCTCTCTCTCTCTCTCTCTAGCTCAAGCTCAAGCTCAAGCTCAAGCTCAAGCTCAAGCTCAAGCTCAAGCTCAAGCTCAAGCTCAAGCTCAAGCTCAAGCTCTAGCTCTCAAATCAACTCAGTTCAGTCCACGATTAACAAAAATAAAATAAATAAATAAATTGAAATATAAATGAACAGTACAAAAAGAATGGGTCCAATCTCAGACTCTTTACTCTTAAGGCCTTGACTGTACAATGTATATGCATAATTTAACATGTAGAAAATGTATAAAAAGCCTCTCTCTTTATCCCTCTCCCTTCTCTTTCTCCCTCTCAACCTCTATCAATACATCTCTCTCCCTCTCTTTCTATCTCTCTCTCCCTCGCTCTCTCTCTCCCCCGTCGCTTTCTATCTCTCCCTTCTCTTTCTCTCACTGGACCTCTATCTCTACATCTACCTTCCCCTCTTTCTAACACTCCCTCTCTCTCCCCCTCTTTCTAACCCTCCCTCTCTCCCTCTCTCTCCCCCTCTTTCTCACCCTCCCTCGCCCGCTCTCCCCCTCTCAGGACTCAGAGATCCTGAACACGGCGGTCCTGACTGGGAAGACGGTGGCGGTGCCGGTGAAGGTGGTGACGGTCGGGACGGACGGCTCCGTCACCGACGTGTCCGAGGACGTCCGCTGTCGCTCCACCGATGAGGACGTGGTCAAGGTCAGTCGGGCAGGAGGTCATGCTGTATATCTCACAGTAAAAGTTATATCGCGTTGTGTGGCGACCTTCTTTATTTGATCCAAAGTTTCCTCAGAGTAGCGTTGACCTTTTCAGAGATGGTTTTGGATGTGGCCTTTTTTTTAGAACCAAAACAATCGAGCAACCACTTTGAAATTCTGCCTTTTGTACCCAGCTCCTCTGACATAGAGCATGCATACACCTTATCAAAAGCACACGGTGTGTGTGAGAGTACATTAACATTTACCTTTAGAGCATTTGGCAGACGCTTTTATCCAAATTGACTTACGATAAGTACATTCGTCAGAAGAAAATGAAACATCAATATATCGCTGTCTGTACAGTAAAGATGTTCATAGAAAAAAATGCCAAGCACTTCCAATTGCTAGGTTAACCGACTGCCCATCGTAGGTGTGGAGTATGGGAGGCCGATGACAGCGATGACCACATTCATTTAACGTGCTCGTGAATGACGTGTCTAATGCGTTAACTCGATGACTTGCATGCAGAAATGGACACGCATTATATATTTTGTATTGCATAATCAGAATGGCTCAGAGGGTTAAAGTAATATTTCAGGCTGAAAATAATAAAGGCTCCTCACTTTGCCGTGGCTAAACTCGATTTCTATAGACGCTGCTATGTCACAGGGAGGCATTGCTGCCGAGATTACAATGGGATGTTATTGAGAGAATGTCTTACAATCACTGTAGTTTCAACCCTATATCTAAAATATTGGTTTCATTCATGTGACAACTCAGGGGCTCTGTCTGAGAATCCCTGCATATTACATATTTGTAATGTTCCTATGGCAGGAAATCAGTAACACACAGGTTTTGCCTGGCCAGCAGCCTTGTTCACCCAGAATGCACTTCAGCTCCTCGGGCTTGTGGCGCGAAGAGCCATGAGTATAGAGGCAGAGGCATTGCGTCGTTTGAAGAGGAAAAGCTGAAGAGGAAAACCTGGAATCCACTGTTAACCCAGGAGAGTTGGTCTCTTCTGGCCATGTGAAGCCCAGATCTATGTTTTAACATACAGTCCTGGAGCAGTCAGGTTGCGATTCATTGGATATCCCTTTCTTCTTTGAGCATAACCTTGCTAGACTCAGCGATTGGTTTTGGACTTTTAGGTATTTTAGGAATTTTGCCTCCTGATGTTGTGAGTGGGTAGTAAAGTCATTCTGGGTAACATTCTGGGTGA
Source organism: Gadus chalcogrammus (assembly GCF_026213295.1). Classification (NCBI taxonomy): domain Eukaryota; kingdom Metazoa; phylum Chordata; class Actinopteri; order Gadiformes; family Gadidae; genus Gadus; species Gadus chalcogrammus. Next base: position 19,779,208 of record NC_079417.1, read on the forward strand.
AAGAGAAATAACACATTGGATAATATAACAGGATGCCTGACACGACAGCCTGTGAAAGTAAATCGTACAATTTTAGAGTACAATATTATACATAATGGAAAAGTAAATCCTGGAAGAAGTATTTAATTTATGTTTTTATAACAATGATAAAATGTTTTAGCCTGCAGTATTCCTTTAATCAATTGTAACATATCATAATTTATTACTGGATCCAACCCAGCCAATGAAAGTATAACAAGGGGTTAGTTCCTTCACGACATAAACCTTTTTAAGTGGAGTTATCGGTGATATTTCTTACCACTAGTGGTCCGAAATTTCCCGAATAAGAGCCATTATTGAGGAGAGAGAGTTTTCAACTTCTTCAAAATTATTTTCA
>NC_079417.1:19784583-19789583 GCF_026213295.1 Gadus chalcogrammus
GTGTGTGTGTGTGTGTGTGTGTGTGTGTGTGTGTGTGTGTGTGTGTGTGTGTGTGTGTGTGTGTGTGTGTGTGTGTGTGTGTGTGTGTTTGTGTTTGTTTGTGCATCCATACGCGTGCACTAATATTGATTGTTGAGTTGCGGCAGTAATGCGCCGTGGGAGGTGGTCATAATGTGTCTGGCTATAGGGCTCTGGATGTCAGCTGTCATGTTCTGCTTCACGCTTTCAGCTCAGATCATTTAGAGAGTCTATCTGAGAGTGGCTCCAGTGGCGGCTGCCAGGTCCCCTCAGCCTGTCAGGGACCACCGCGCCATGCTAATCAAATCCCACAGTAAAGTTATAACCGTCAGTAAGGCATCAAGCCCCTCCTCTCGCTCAACCCTGAGTCATCATCCCTGCTGGAAATTGTAAACGCTGACCCAAATCCCACAAAGCAGACGACAGCAAGATCCAGGATCCTGGATCCTGAATGCGCCTGAGAGAGATGATCTCTGTCCCGTGCCGGCGATGTGCATAAGGGAAGCCATCGATCATTGTCACATTTAGCGTCGTCGGCTTAGGATGCATTGCGCGCTGCTTGCCTATGACGCTCGCTGTGTGTGTGGGAAAGTGGCGGACAAATAAGAAAAGAAAAGTCTGGTGGGCGGGGGCCTGCCGGAGGCACCTATAGGTCCCCGGAGAGGGAACACGTTGAGCAGAGGGGTTCAACAATAAAGGGCGGCGGGGTGGGGAGGGATAAGGTGTACGGTCTACTCTGACATCTTTATCAGTCCAAACACACACACTGGGCGGATCGGGGGTTAGGGTTTTTAGACGCGTTCAAAGGCAACCTTAAGCAACTCTGCAGGGTCTCTTTTATCATGTTCCACGCCTGGTGTGTGTGAAGTTTTAGTTTTTATTAGTGAGGTGCATTCACTATGCCGTTGAAGCACCAGCGCATTATCTTCAAAATGTGAATCTATTTCACTTAACTTTTATAATCTAAATTAAGACAACCTTAAAGGAACTATAGGTACAATTCAGTGTCTATCATTTTAGTATAATTTCTTAGAAATGCCATAGCCGTCATTCAGCTAGAAGTGAGAGAGATGCTCTGTGATAATATCTATCCTGGTTGACTGTGTTTTCCTTTGTTTGTCGACATTGACCGCTCCCGGCTCATGTGTGATCAAACAGGACATCTTTTCCCTTACTGGTTTGGGAAATCCATCTTGCCTGTCAATCAAAGGTGTATGATGGCAACACTAAAGGCAGGGGCTTCATTTTCCTTCCGATATCTCTCTCTTTACAGCTCTCAAATCTCACCTACAGAAGCTTTATTGGTAAGGCACAGGCTACAGCACGGAAACATTGTTAACACATTTAGATTTGTGATGTACAATACCTAGCAGGTCCTACGATAACGTTCTGTGTAGTATTCCACTCTGAGCTGGTTGAAGTACATCTCTGTAGACGGCAGTATGGCACGCTTAGATATTGCGTATTGCGGCATTCAGTGGGCTTTAATAGGAGAGCAGGTCTTAAAACGCTGCAGCATCAACCATAAATATCAGAAATGTTGTCCGCAAACAATTCAGTGGTTCTGTCTCAGAATCACCAAAAAATGTATTAGCAGTATTCCTACTTCTTAATTTAGTTGGAGAATGCCCTATTGCCCCAAGATGTTCCTGCTATCAGCCTGCTACAACCAGAAAACACTTTTCCTGTTGGTGAGAAGGTCATTACTATTGCTCTGATTAGCATAGATGTTTAGCATGAACATTGCTCCCATTATTTTTTGGAGGGTATCATAGTGAATAAATTATAGTAGTCCATTAAAAATACACAGAAGGAAAGAGGTGGTGAAAGTAATTTGGGGAAACACAACAAAATAGCACACTGGAGTAGATTGCAAGAACCCTGACACCAATGGGAGTTACAAATTGCAAATAACGACAAAGTACAACATTACACATCTTGGAAAAATAAAACTTTTGAATGTACAGCGTTTCACTAATGAATTCAAAAGTGTTTGATACATTACATTACAATATATTCATAAAGCTGACGCTTTTGTCCCAAGCAACTTACAATAAAAGCATTCACTGGTGCATCCAACCCATAAAGTGCAAGAATCACACAATCATACAATTCATCAAATCAGCATGCTGTTTTAAGTGCTACTTTTTAGAAACAATGGATATTTGGATTTCCATTTTTTCCATGGTCCACAATGCAGTTTGAACAGATGAGTTCTCAGTCTGCGGCAGAAGATGTGTAGGCTTTCAGATGTCCTGATGTCTGTGGGGAGCTCGCTCCATCCTTGTGGAGCCAGGACATGAGAGTCCTGGCTCATGAGAGATTTAGAAGCCCTGTCGAGTTACTTAAAGGAATAATATAGCGCTGCCCTATTTTTAACCATGTTCCACTCCTTCATGTTGTGTGTAGTTTGTTTGTATTTGTTAAAGGGGCAATATGTACTATTAAGCAGAATCAGTCCTCCACATTCAACAGGATACAGCATATTATCTGAAAGTTGTGGTGTCCACCCCTATTGTATTCTAAAAAGTTTGAACCACTTATCAACACAGAGCTAACTACGCAAACATGTTAACACAGTCAGTAACGATGTACAAAGTAACTACCATTAAAAGCAATCGCAACATATCTATAGGTAGCATTGTAAATAAACGCTGGAGTTCAGCATCAAACTTACGTCATAAAACAATGATGAAACATAATTACCTTTCCCACTGGACAAGCAACCGAATTAAAGCCACTAACAGTTCATTAGGGTATTTAACGGCTCCAGATCCGATCTGCAATGATCAGAACATGACACCCGTATGGACGCACATTTTCCCTCCTTTTCTGGCGCAATTTGATAACCTGTGTTGGAGTACTGGACGTTGCCGCATAAATAGACAGGATCAACAAATTCATCTGAAAATACACATTGTCACAGAGTTTGAAAGAGAGACTGAATAAGTAACAGATATTTTTAAAAAGTCGCGTCTAATAATCTCCCTGGCCTTAACGCTGCTTTCTACCAACCCTGTTTTCTGGTGTGTAATTTGACATTGAATGTGTCACCCCAGAAAACACAGCACACTCGTTGACTTGCGAAGGGAAAGGAGTCAACCGCCTTTTACAAAACCTCTATTCCTGGATAATTGTTTTGAAAACAGGGTAATAGACACGTAGACACATTGTCTGGCATTAGCCAGTGCTTTTATTCAGACTCCCCATCACGCTCTGCCTGTCTCGTAACCAGAAACAACAACTTCTGCCCTATGGCCACCCCAAAGGGCCACACCTGACCACCAGGGCATTAGAGCAGCAGTAACATACATCTGTCACAGCATTGCATTTATGGCCACACACATGCACTTAAAGGCGCCAGAGACTGGGGCCTTGTTTTAGCTTGCTGCCTGGCCTGGTCCCTCTCCGGAACGTTCCTGTAAGTCCTTCCGGCTTAAAGCCTCGAGCTCCTGTTCCTTGGAAAACCTCCAACAAAGTACCTGCAGGCTGTGATGCCTTACTGAGTCATCCCAGGGGCCCGGAGTCTGTCAATATCCCTATTGAACTGTGCAAATATTTGACGTTTTTAATTATTTTTATCCTGCTGTGACATCATGGTTGTCACTTGACAACATGGTGGCCTGTTGACAGCATGATTCCAAAAGTTTTGTTTTTTGACGAACAAAAATAGATTTACTTTGTTGTTAATGTGTTATTTGTTGTTGTCCTTAAATAGATACTTGTTCAGTTTTCACACAGTAAACTATGGCCTAACTCGATAATGAATCGGAAACTAGATGTGTTCACTAGTATTGTTCAGAATGTTAATTTAGTAACCATAAGTGAAATAATATAATTTAAGTTTAGTTAAAATATGCTGACAATAGACTCTAAGGATACAAAGAGAAACGAATTCCGCTCAAATTATTTTCTTCTTCTTTTCATATAGAATATCCTAGCTGGGAGAGAATAAATGCATGCACCCAATATCTACAGAGTAGAGATATTTCTGCAGGCAGGATTTTATGCAAACATATAATTTGCGTTTCCTTCCACCGTTTCTTCCATTGTGAACACATGTGGTCATGGTGTCCATTTGGTGACTCCAAATGAAATACAAATACAAAATATGAACTGGAATCAATAATTAAGCTGTGCGCTCCAGCCATCCAGCTATGACCCCCATGTGGAAAGAGTTAATCGAACATTATGCACTCTCACACACACATACACATATATGAACACTCGCACGCACGCTACCACGCTAGCACTGGTTGAACACCATGAAAGCTAACTGTCTAACACACACACACACACACACACACAAAACAAAAACAACACAAACAACATTTAACCCAAATACGCACGTGCAGATACACGCACACCCACGCACACACAAACAGTCTTCCATGTAGACAGAGAGCTAACCTAGCTCAGCTAACACAGACTGCGTCAGCACAGCACCATGGCTGGGATTTTCATGGCTGGGCTCTCTATCTGGCTGGGGAAAATATATATTTCCCCAGATTGTCTAATTCCAACCTGTTGAGGAGGCAGTCTACCCTATGATATGATCAATGGGATTGACAAAATGCCCAAGAAAGACTCCTGAGAGAGGGAGAGACAGAGAAGCAAAGAGAGAGAGGGAGAGGGAGAGAGAGAGAGAGAGACAGAGAAGGGGAGAGAGAGGAGAGAGAGAGAGAGAGAGAGAGAGAGAGAGAGAGAGAGAGAGAGAGAGAGAGAGAGAGAGAGAGAGAGAGAGAGAGAGAGATGAGAGAGAGAGAGAGAGGAGAGAGAGAGACAGATAGAGAGAGAGAGAGGGAAAGAGAGAGATAGGGAGAGAGAGAGAGGAAAAGAGAGAGAGAGGGAGAGAGAGATAGGAACAGAGAAGGGGAGAGAGTGTGAGGGAGAGATTGTGTGTGTGTGTGTGTGTGTATTTGCTTCACCCTATCTGCCGGCTATTGCCCGTGTCTCGTATATGTCAGCGTATTGTGTGCCCT
>NC_079417.1:19794583-19882083 GCF_026213295.1 Gadus chalcogrammus
TTGCTCAGCTGGATTGGTTGAACTTTAACCTTTGGCTCGTGTTGCTGTGGTAACTTCTTCATATGGTGAGGCTCAAGCACTTTCTTTTTGTCGCCCTTCCCTAGAAAATGCATGTTCGATTGGGTCTGTTCGCAGCGATAGCTGTTCTGGAGTCCTTTGCTATGCCTGTGAATCTCAATATGTTTAGTTGAGTTTTCGCTACCAGAGCACTGCAATGAAATCATGGATGGAGTGGAAAAGTCCCAATGTTGTATCTAAGCACACACACACACGCACACACACACGCACACACACACACACACACACTTACACACATACACACACACACACTCACATACCGCACATACTGTTTGTCTCGGTGTGGGAGAGAAAGTGTCAAGAGACGTGATTGAATGAAACAATAGTGTGGACAACATACGTATACGTCCATATACGAACGACTCGATTCTGCTGACGGTTCCTCCTCGCTCCAAGGCTCTGAAGAACTCCGCTCACCTTTCCCCTCGGTCAGCTGATCAAATCTGCCCCATCCTGGGCAGAGTGACCCTCTCCATCCCGGGACGCCTTATCTGTCTATTGTTGCAGATATCTAATAATATTGCAATACCAAACCTATTTTGGGCTAAAGTTTGGCGGACTGCCTTGCTGGAAATCCTTTTAACATGTGGCGTTGTTGATTTGTTAGCCGTTGTAGTTAAACGGCAGCAGCGCTATCCAGGAAGCTATTATTGTGAAGCCGCAAGGGAGGCACTGAAGAACAGAAAGAACAACCGTTCAGGTGTCTTATGATGAGGCTGAGCCCGGGCCAGACGTTTGATGCCCTCTTCTTTGTTTATTCACAAGACATTCGTCCGTCTCTGTGTAAGGTAAATAAGGGTCTACAGGGGCTAACTGCAGTTGGGTGGGTATGAGCGCTAAATAGGTTTTGGAAAGGTGTGAACTTTACAAACACGGGCGATAAATGTGGTACGGCTTCCGTAACTCTGAAAAATAGATTCTGCGGCCACCAGCTCAATGGCTCTGCAATGATTTCCGCTCATTCCTCGTTCCCCGATACCGTAGGAGAGGCAACCTGAGCGGAAACAAAGGTGAGACTCGAAAGGAGGGGAGGACTGATGACTCGGCAGAAGTCGGCTTTTCTGTATACTCCCTTTGTATTAATATAGGAAAGAACGTGCTTTAAGAGTCGTTATTATAAAAAGTTTTTTTGAAAAGTGACTTGAATACGGATGGTTAAATATATATCTATGGATTGTTTGAACGCCGACCTTGAATTAAGGGAACCAATAGAACGGCGCTCGTCCTCATCCCCTTCTGTTTTCCTTTTAATCACAGGTCTGCGCGGGACAGCGAGGATGAGGACGATGAAGACCGGCGAGGGCGGAGCTGCACGCTGCAGTACCAGCACGCCATGGTGCGGGTGCTCACCCAGTTTGTGGCGGAGGGGCCCGACGCGCGGGGCCCAACCAGCTTCATGCTGGGCAGCGACTGGCAGGTGGACATCACCGAGCTGATCCGGGACTTCCTGAAGGTCGAGCGCCCCCACGTGGCTCGCCTGCTGGACGGCAGGGTTCTCATGGGACTGGACGTCGGGATGACCGCCATCCAGGTGAGCTGAGGGTCTGCAAGGAGAACACTTTGTAGGGTGTACCTCCTTGCACTTAGTACTTAGCGATAGTACTTAGCAATGTGTAGCGTCTTATCCTAGCTATCTTTGTTGTATACGGGGAATGGGTTAACCTAAAAATTGTTAGTGCTTGGCACTTGGTTCTATGAACATTCTTATTGTACCAACAGCGATATATTGATTCTCTTTCTGACAAATGTACCTATTGTAAGTCGCTTTGGATGAAAGCGTCTGCTAAATGCCCTGAATGTAAATGTAAAGCCTGGTTCCGCCAGATTTAGGTTGTCTGTTTCTGATGCTATTTATTTCACAAAAGTCTTGAAGCACAGTAGAAAATGTGTTCAGTAAAACTCATTGTACCATACAATATAGTTAATTTTCACCAAAATGTATTTAATCTCATGAGCAGTTTATTAAATGTCAGAAGGAGTTAATTTAATCTCAGGAGAACGATATCCAGAGTTACTGAAGTAGGAACAGTAACCACATGAAGCATACTTGATCACCATACCAGGTTTAAGTGCTGAATATTTGAACCGTCTTTCGCCGGGTTAGCTTAGAACAGACATGATTTTATCCCCCCTCTACCCTGGAAGATCTTTGAAATGAATCAGGAATCTGTTTAAAGGACTTCTTCTTTCACAAAAGAAACACCTTATTACGTCAGTGTTTATGAGAGACAAATATACTCAAGACTGGTTCAGTATATTAGGTCCGCATCCATAACAGATCTGGCGGCAGGACTACCTAGGCAAGGGGGCATCAGAAATGACTGATGGGGCGCAACCATTGTTCACTCGCTGATAACACAGGAGGGATGATAATCGATGGTGGTACAATTACAGACAGGTTTTCGTAGCCCCCCACGGATGTTTTGCCAAGAATACAGGCTACTGCCTCGCTTTAAAGCCACTTCAATATGAGCTGTCTTTCCCAGAAAGGGACATAATAGCCGGCGTAAGACCACAACAGAGATTGGTCAAGGTCTGCCCAGCCTTATCGATGTAATGCAAGGCAAGCAACTATTCTTCAATTTATTTAACTTTCACATCACATCCTCTTCTTGGCAGCACTGCCAATGATGAAATAATGTCTACGCCTATTCTTTTACTTTAATAAGCGCAGTATTATTTCACATGCATTTAAAAAATATGCGTGGGATCATGAATTATGCAAGCCCAACCGAGCTGCCTCTTCATTCCGAGGATTCAGATATTCGATTCAGCAGCTCAGTGAAACGTTTCTCTTATTCCTAGTACTTTGAATGACCCCGCCCTTCTGTTGGGAAGGGCGTTTTTTTTTTTTCAGCTGCTAAAATTGTCCAACTTTGATGTGGCATGCGTACAATAGTGTTGTGTGAATGAATGATGGATGGGGCAGATTGTGTGATAGAACGTTTAGTTACCAAACTCAGTGGGCACGACGTATGAACTGAGGAGGCATCGCGTCCTTTTTTCCCTGGGTGCGCCGGCCTGATCCGCTCTGAGCCTCACCCACGTGGTACTGGCTGCCCGCTGGTGGCCCCAACTGAACTCTCTGGGAGGACAAACTCAGTGGTGTTACTGTGATTACACTTAAAAGAGCTAAGGTCATATATATATCTAGCCATTACAGCACCACTGATACCCTGCGCTGCAAAGACTATAGCGAATGTCGATGTGCGGACGTGGTTTGCACATACAGCAAAGAAGTATCCAGTGTACTTCCCAAGCTGCCTTCCCACCAGAGATAAGACAGTGTGTCTTGTATATAGGTCAGACTGTGGCTGCTGTTCTTCAGGATTACAGGTAGATGGATTCTCTAAGGGTTTCGAAACAAATCTCGTAATGTAAAGCAGGGGCATTATCTTACCAGTCAGGCCGAGGTGGGTTGTCGGGCTGATCTCCTCACAATGACCAAAGACAGAAATCTTCGCTTTTGCATTTCTTGCTATAACCCCCTCCCCCCTCTACCATCGCTCTCTCTCTTGCTCTCTCTCTCCTGCCTATCCCTTTCGTTCTCTCAATCTCACTTTCTATATCTCTTGTTATCTCTGCCACACACCACAGGTGCTGTCTCCCCTGTCAGACTCCATCCTGGCAGAGAAGACCATCACGGTGGTGGACGACAAAGTGACCATCACGGAGCTGGGGGTCCAGATGGTGACGGCTCTGTCCATGGCCCTGCAGCTCAGTCAAGGGAGCAACAGAGCCATCCTGGCCACCACCACCAGCCCGGAGCTTCTGCAGAGCCCAAAGCAGGTCAGAGGACCAATCCTGCACACAAAACTTCTACAGAAGAACATGGAGTGGCGCGGTCGAACCGATCCGAGACAAAAGTCCACACGCCTTTACTCGTGTTTATTTTCTTGTCTACTCAAAGGGATTTCTGACACTGGTGTAGCATGAGTGACTTGGGCAATTTGAAAACATCCTCTGCTGTCAACTCCCTCCCCTCCATTTTCATGATATAAGACTACCTTTCACGATATAAGAAGCTGTAATTTCTGAGGGAAAGGATGGAGAAAAATGCCAAGGACGGAGTTATGCAGAGTTTCCTGGTTTGTCCCACAGATATTTTTAGTGGTCTACTCAACAGATATTTTGACTGTGTTCTATTAGTCCCTTCCAATCGATGGGCCATTTGTTGTGGTTACGCCGGTAAGGATGTCCTCAAAACAAATGTAAAGAGACAGAAAAGAAAACGCTATGCCCACAAGAATTTGAGCTCTTCTCACTCAGACTTTAGATTTTTATATGAATACTAATTTGTGAGTTCAAATTAACTTGAGGTTAAAAATGTGGAGATGTCCAGCAGCCTTTTTTTTTGGCAAGAAAAAACAAAGGCTCATGTCCCAAGCTAAACTGAGGAAGTTCAATGACTTTTGCAACCTAAGAACTTGTATGAGTGTGTGTGTGTGTGTGTGTGTGTGTGTGTGTGTGTGTGTGTGCGTGTGCGTGTGCGTGTGCGTGTGCGTGTGCGTGTGCGTGTGTGTGTGTGTGTGTGTGTGTGTGTGTGTGTGTGTGTGTGTGTGCATGTGAGTGACTGTGTTTGTGTCTTCATCTAACGTGTGTATTTGCTTGTTGCAAACTCTAACCCTCTTAAGTCCGAACCTTGAACACTACAATGCAGGACATAATGTGTTTCCTTGGGCGCCTCATAGAAATGGATAGCATAAACTCTGGGCGTGCAAAAGCAAGACCACAGTTTCCATCTTCCCCTCCCAAAAAAAAGGGAAATGGTTTACAGGCTAAAACTTGTTTGCTCCTATCCTCTGTAGCTTCTCCTTCCCTGCCTACCATGGTTTGTTCATGGTACCCCCTCCATCGTTCCCTCTCAAGGGCCCTCATCCCCCCACTTCCCCCGTCAACCATCCCTTCATCCCTGGATGAGAAAGGATGGGGTTGGTGGTGGGGGCTACTCTAGTCTTATCTGCCATCTCCATACACAAAGTGCCCGTGTGGGGATAAGCTGGCAGCACTGTCTTGGTCTTCTCCCGGTAATTAGAGAGCATTGAGGGACCACAGCGCTGCCCCCCCCACTGTGAACCCATGGGGGTCGCTCCTCTTGTAAGATATTCAAAGTAGAATTTTGAAAAACGGCAGCTGTGAAAAAAGTTTGGCGACGCTGGTGTGTATGTGTATGCATGGATGTATATATGTGTGGCGAATTCCTGTTTGTAGGGGATAACTCTTTAATGCTTGTGTCTGATCTTTTTCCTGCGCCCGCAGTTTCTTTTAATCTGCCCCTCCCCCACCACCCCCTCCCCCCTCAGAGAGCATTAGCGAGAGTTAGCGGTCGCATGGCCTCCAGTGAGATAGCCTTCTGCTCCTGGTTGAAACACAAGGCTGTTGTACTGTTGTACTTATACAAATATTTTATATGAAAAGTACATATTATATTCTGAATATTATTACTAGGAACAAAATTCACAATCGAGAAAATAGTAATAGGGAGAATAAACACAAAGATAGTGTGAGAAAAAATACTACACAATAATTGTCCATCGACTGTATGGGACCATAGCCAGCTCGTATCGTAAAATGTCAAGAACAAACTTGTAATGTGATCACAGGGCCTACTTTCATCAGGACAGCATACACATTTCCCCTCATCACGGCCCTTTAATGTATTGTGGCCAGGACTCAGAGTGCCTTACCTCATCTAGGAAACGCTGAAGTCCCACTCTTGTTAGGGCAGGTATCATCTCTAGAAACGGATACATGGATAACAACGCAGCATCTGGAGGCAAGGGCACAGATTTTGAGATGGGAATCATCTGGTTTCTTTTCGGCACTCTTTTTGCACTCCACGTAGTATTGACCAATCAGAGCGATCAGTCTGTGGGGAGCGAAAGAGGCAGAACCGATTGTCCATAACGCGAGCTCGGAAGCCATTGGCAATTGTCTGATTTATCTTTTGTTAATTTTTTTATATATATATCTGCATTCAAACAATGCAAAGAACGACCGGCGCCGGACGAGGAAGGCGTGGCCCGGACATCCACTGGCGACACCGGATGCCGCGTAACAAAATCTGTGTCACTGAAACGGTGGTGGTTAGGTTAACCACAGGATCATACATTAGCGTCAGACGGGAGCCTCTAGGCTCCGACACCGGGGAGGCAGTGACTAATAGATCATTTATCTCACCAACTGACTCATCAGATCGCAAATGATTCTGGTCTCAAGAGAAGGCTTTGCAGTCAATTGCTTTCTCACAAAGGACAACAGTGTATCAACATTGTTCTCCTCTGTGTCCCGCAGTCAAGGCCTTCTCCTACTGGGTTTTATTTGTTTTTAGATTTAGATATTAGATCTATTTAATTCTTACAAAGGGACAAAATATATGAATGAACATAAAAATAAAAAATAAAATGTAAATATACAGGATTATAGCAGTCGGCTAATTTCCATCCTTAGCCCCTGACTGGAAGATGGTCCCTAAATACATTTAAAAAATAAAGTGAAATAAAACAAATCATAATATGCAGTAAAACAGACACATACTGAGTAAAACATCATCATAAACATAATAGACAGGGTTAACAGATCAGCGGCAGTGGACAAATTATAAATGATCCCAGCTAGTGACCACACGTTTGTTTTTTCAGAAGCCATTTTTTATGATTTCTGAAAAAATTAGGTAAGAGTTGGTAGTTTGCGTATTGCACTTGGTATGGAGTTCCAGGTATTGGTTGCTTTATAGGAAAGAATTGCCTGGACAAAGGCACTTCTCCTAAAGGGAGCAGTGAAATTACCTCTGGAGCCTGCTCTGGTTGTGCTGTTTGTGTTCCTTTTGATATATTCCTGTAAAGGAGGTGGAGCTAAACCATGAATCATTTTAAAAACTAAAATAATGTCAGTCTATTTCACATTGTTTTCCATATGTAGCAACTCAAGTTTCTTTCAAATCTGACAGTGATGATACATTTTAGGTTTTCTATCTAAAACTTTTATAGCTTTTTTATATGTTGACTCTAGGGACTTTAGGGTCGTCTTACAAGATGAGGCCCAAGTTGCTATGCAATAGGTCATGTGAGACGTGATCATTGCATCAAAGTATAGCACAGCTGCTTCAAAAGTAAGATTGTTTCTTATGTATCTAAAGTTGGACAAGTTAAATTTAATTTTGTTGACAGTTTTATTGTGTGCTGCATGAAACTCAGATGTCCAAGATCACATCTAGGTATTTCAACTCTTGAACTATTTTCTATTTCTTTGTTCTCTGTCTTTCTCTTGCTCCACAGGAGGCAGTGATCAGTGCCTGGCTGCAGTTCAGCGATGGCTCCATCGCTCCCCTGGACCTGTACAACCAGGACTTCTTCGTGCTGACCGCCACCTCCCTGGACGAGGAGGTGGTGAGCGTGCGGCAGGATCCCTTCTGGAAGTGGCCCATCATCGTGGCGGAGGCGGAGGGCCAGGGTCTGCTGGTCCGCGTGGAGATGACCGTGTGCGAGCTCTGCCAGAAGTACAAGCGCCGCAGCATCCTGGCTGCGGGGAACTGCAACATCCGCGTGCGCTTCGGGCCGGGTGATCCCCGGGGCGGGGCCAGCGACTACAGCCCCGACGGGGACGAGGTGCTGGAGACCAGGGCCCGGCTGTCTCCGTCCCAGGACAGGACGAGTCTGGAGACCCACTACTACGGCAGCTCCGTCTCCGACATCGAGGACGGGATCCTCAAGCGGGCCACCACCACCAAGAGCGTAATCCTGCGCCGCCCCGCCGGCGGGAAGCTGTCCAACGACGGCGGCCAGAACGGGCCCGTCGACTTCTCCGACTTCCCCGTCCAGGTGGAACTGCCGCGGGGCCGCAATCTGGACGACGAGCCGACGCACAGAAACCGAGGCCTCACCGACCTGGAGATCGGCATGTACGCCCTGCTGGGGGTGTTCTGCCTGGCCATCCTGGTGTTCCTCATCAACTGCATCTCGTACACCCTCAAGTACCGCCACAAGGAGCTCTCCATCGAGGGCCAGGAGAACATGAACCACGCCCACGACTGGGTGTGGCTGGGCAACGAGGCGGAGTTGCTGGAGAGCCAGGTCAGCCTGTCGCCACAGCGGGACGGGCACACCTCCATGATTGACTGCAGCAGTGGGCTGGAGGAGGGCAGCCACCTGCTCAACGGCGGCTCAGCGCAGAAAAACGTGCAGGGCCAGGTGCACCGGGCTGCGGAGCACGGCTGCCCGGCCAAGGACAGCAAAGGGGACTCGCCCACCACCAAGCGGAAGAGGGTGAAGTTCACCACGTTCACCACCACCATCCCTCCGGACGGCAGCTACCCCATCGTCAGCACGCTCAGCGCGGGCCACGGCCAGGACATTAAGTGGGTGTGTCAGGACATGGAGCTGGGGGACTCTAAGGAGCTCCGCAATTACATGGAGCGGTTGAACGACAGCGCTTTGAAGGAGGTGGCATAGTGCGAGTGGTGCCCTTGTAACAAACTCAACCGATGCCTTTCATAGGAAAAATGGGTGCGGGTAGAAACTCGCCGTGTTGAGTAGAAGACTTCATTGTACTCAATAGGATAAAAATAGCATAAAAAAGTTACAGACACCGATGACAAATCACAAACTCAAAATATGTGTCCGTGAGTGACGGTAAAAGGGATGCTCTGTTTTTTGTTTGTTATTTTCCTCACTGTTTGTTATTCCTCTGATTCCCTTTTATCATTCTTCCCTTTTCATGGTTTTAAATAGAATCACAGGATGTCCGCAGGATGAATCTGCATTGAGTTTTGAAGTACTTTGATACAGATGACTAGAGACTGAAGATATAGATATCTAGATAGATGGATAAATGTATTGGGGTGTGTGTGTACACATTAAATGGTTTTGGAAAGTCGTGCAACATTTTGATTATTGATTTTCTATGTCCCACCCTCAATCATTGGTGTCAAGAAAGACATGAGCCAGTCATCGAAGTCCTGCATGTGTTGGACAAAAAAAAGGCACAACTCCTCTGTCCATAGTCATCCTCCCAAACACGAAAGAAAACATGTCCTACGAAATAAATGTTATGTATATACTGACCAACCTACAAAGCATTGTACTATTGCACTGTATATTGTATTTTCATATCATTTAAAAAAAAAAGATATTCCACTCTGTTAATAGTGTGTAAACCTTTTTTGTATCTTCATCTATTTTTAGTCTTTTTAGTCTCAAAGACCAGTGTGAGACCACAGGTTCCTCTGACTGTAGGAGAGGGTCCAGAAAATAGCTTAGAGGAATCTAGTGTTCCTCTTCCCTTTAACAGCAGGAATAATCATTCCTCATTCATTGTCTCACCATCTCTCTGTTCCCGCTTTAGCAGTGACTTATTCAAATTAACTGCCATTAGAAAATGAAACTTTATAACCGGTTTGGGCTATTCAACGTTATTGACATTTATCCACTGACAGCGGCACAATAATATAACATTCACATTTTTATGAGGGGAATTAAAGTTCATATTAATAGCTCGTCAACATGTGAACATTACAGTTCATATCAGCAGCTCGTATTCTGAAGTACCATAGTGTAAAAAAAAATGCATAGGACTTAACTCTGTCTAGAGTCTGTTGTTCACTGATAAAATACTAGAAGGTTGTAACTTTTACTTTACACCTCTGTCTTCTGCAATATTTTGGTTGTTGGGAAGTTGGAAATCAAATCCAGCAAGGGAGGTTTCTGTTGGGAAACAGCTCTTCTGCGGTAATCCAGCGAATGTTGTCGCCTTTAAAGCAACTCCAAGAGGCTTTCCTCTATTTACCTGTCCATCTTCAGGGAAATGCACTTCCTTCAGGCAACACTTGCACTTTCCCAAGAAAAAAAACCTTTGGGGGATTTAATAAAACTTTTCTGAACAAAAGTCAGTCATCTGAAAAATTGCATTTTGCTCAAAAATGTTTGGTATAATCAAAGTAGAAACCCCTGATTGGATTACTTTTTTTCCTTCTTTTTTTGTTCGTTAAAATTGTTATCCATCACAGAGAAAAATCTGGATTTGGATTTTACAGGCTGCATGCAATTACAGTGTGCAGAGCCAAAGGTCCTTCAGTGTATTCACAATAGAGTTCCAGCCGCACGCGTCAACCTACTACCTGTGTAATTACTGGTGGTCCAAATTAAAACTAGTTGTGATGAAGCTCTATGACAAACGGCTTCATCCTCCTTCCATGAGGCTTATCAGCGACGCCTAAGCCTCTTCGCTTCATTAGCACTATGCCACCATGGGACTTACCTGAACGTCTGATACATGGAGCAGGTTAAGCCATCCAGCGTCTTCATGAAACCCAAAACAAGAGTCCCAATGACTGTCAGAAATGTCAATCACAGAAATTAAAGCGTAGATTCGGCGCAATAGGGGTGAATCAGGTTAATACTTAAATTTACATCAATGGGTTTATTCAGTCCGCTGGTAGGTCCTTTATATTCTTTCTACATTGCAATTTTTTTCCACAATTCTTGTAACCATGTTTCTTTCACTACAGGTCGGTTCTAGGGCCTGTGATTTGTTGTGCTCCGATGTCAATCAAGATGTCTCCCTGAACCAAGTAGTTGGTTCTGAAACTGTTAATCAGCTGTGTCCCAGACTCTCTGCTTGGAAAGGCTGGCCCTGTGAGACTAAACCAACTGATTGCCTGGCCTTGCTTTCCCCAGAGGGGAATGGCACTCACTAGTGCTGTTTTGTCATTGGACAATTCTCCTAGACTTGGTAGCCCCACCCAGCCTTTGATCCAATCACTCTGCCGGTGAATGGAGTTCGCCCTGCAGAAGTGTCTGGAGAAAAGCAATACATTTCTTTCTAGTTTCGATACGTTTTGCGGGAGCCAATCACCAAGCTGGCTTTTCCCCCTGGTGCACTATTGGTTGGTTTAACACAATGAAGACAGGGAAGCGATGGCAAGCAGCCAATTGCGTACAGAGTCATTTGAACTAGGCCAGTTGATCACGCCTCTTGTGCTGAAGAAAATGACAGCAGCTTTCCCAGACTAACATGCAATCTACGATTGAGCTTGGTCTGGCAATAGCCAGGCTACAGTTCTCCACCATGGTTGCCACAACAACACTTTGTTCGATGGATTTCATAGCATCAGCGGTATCTAACGAGCCTGAGTCTTGAGTGAAGGAGTATTGAAAAGATAGATTCATCGTGGTTCCATGGCCCCGGCAGCGACTGATCCTGTTTGTGAAGAGCATTAAGTAGTATTGTATTAGTGAAAGAAACAATGACATCCAAAGTGACTTTGTTCTACCCTGTCAGTGTATTCAAACTACGATTGGATAAAATAAACGATGTTTGCTCTATCCAATTTAATCGGGATTAAATTAATTTACTCCTCAACTGCTTACTCTACTGAGTCATATACGAGAACTACACTCTCACATATCACAGCGTCTCTAGAGACTCTCCAAACTTCAAATTATAGTTTTCTACGAAGAAAAGAACAACTCAAAAGAACAGACAAGTTGCGAGACGTTTCCAAAGGCAGTTGACTGTCAATAAGCCTGTTCGCTCACTGAAAGCAGGCCTGGTCCTCACTGAATTAGGCCCGGTCCTCACTGAAAGCAGGCCTGGTCCTCACTGAAAGCAGGCCCGGTCCTCACTGAAAGCAGGCCCGGTCCTCACTGAAAGCAGGCCTGCAACTCGTTGCTAATTACCTGAGGTTTGAATATAGATTGAAAATTAAATGAGACATTTCTACAGATCTGACTCTCTGCATCATTCAATTAGTGTTCAACTGACTACTGTTCAACTGCATAACAGCACAAGGGAGCAGCAGTTTTGCGTCATTGAAAGACTTGACCTGCTTGGAATCTCAAGCAGGGGTCAAAGCAAGAGAAGGCCAGAGAATCGACTTTGATTTCCTTTTTCCTTGTCGATTTTGCCAATCAACAGAGACGGCGCCATTTAATTGACGGGAGAAAAACATAAAAACCTTACCTCAATGTCATCACGGGTCACTTTGGCCCTGGCTTGTGTCAACCTCATTAAAATGTATGTCAGACTTCCCCCACATCACCCTCTAAAAGGTTCAGCAGAACGACACCAGGCCTCAACTCTCCCCAACACATACTTCTGCTTATAATCCCTATGTTACACTTCATACAAAGGGCTCTGTGCAAACATTGACACACACTACCCACTCTCTCTCCACAAACACACACACACACACCAGAGAAAGCAAAAGGCAAAGAGAGATAACACTGCTGCCTCTCTCCCCCTCTCTCGCTCTCTCTCCTTTATCTTCGTCTGTCTCGCTTGCTCATCTTTCCTCCCCTTGTGCGACTCTCCGAGGCGCTCAGCCGCACCCCCTTCCCCGCGTGACCGTGGCGAGGGGTGCCGGTTCGTCGCCTGCCACCCTGGGGATTGATCAGCAAGGGGGCCAGAGGAGACGGGGGATGGGTGGGTGGAGGGTGTGTGAGTGCTGGGGGGGGGTATGCCGGTGAAAGCGATGAGAGTTATCATGCAACAGCACGCCTGTGAGATGTTTCAACAGTTTTAAAATGGCATTATTAACCCAGAAGCATGCCTGGGGATGGTGGCGCAGGACCAGGACCCCCCACACACAAGGCCTGCTCCTCTGCTTTCAGGGGTCGCTCCTCAGCTCCATGACCCTGGTGGTTTCTAAGACGTGCACGCATTTAGGGCAGCAGAAGACACAAATACTGTGGTTTGAGGTTGTCCTTGAAGTCCCGACCAACACCCTTTATTCAAATTTCTAACTTAAATCAAATCCAGAATGATTATTTGGTTGACGGTGTGAGACCAGAAAACTACTAATATTTGAATCCTTTGCTGTCAGTGGATCTGATCTTCAAGGCCTGTATTTGCTTTTTCTTAATAATTGTACAAAATTTGATTCATGCTGTCATCTTTGTGTTCACTTTCAAATATTGTTCATTGCAGAGAACTAAATAAACAATCAAACACACACACAAACATACACTCACACACTCTAACAGGCACGTAAAGACCGAGAATTACAGAAGATTGAATGAACTGCTGCCAAGGTCAGTCTGACACTCCATTTCAACCAATTTCTGCAGATGGAGCCGTGGGGAACAGGCCATAATAGTGTTCACAAACGCTGGCAGACCACAGCCAAATAGAGGTCCTGTAAACACCGTCTCCCCAGAGCAGTGGGACGTCCTGCCGTATAGAGACACACAGACGCCCCCAGGAGTCCAAGAATTTCCCAAGGAAAATTAGGGGTTGAGTATAGCTTTTATATGAGAGCCAGGGGAGTGCACAGAGCTACATACTCAGAGATACACACCCAGAGCTACACACCCAGAGCTACACACTCAGAGCTACACACCCAGAGCTACACACTCAGAGCTACATACCCAGAGCTACACACCCAGAGCGACAGACCGAAGAGCTTTACACCCAGAGCCTCACGTTCAGCGTCTTCTGAGCACAGTGTTCACCACAAGCATTTACAGTACGATTGAACGAAGACGATAAAGACGATTGAGTATCATTAAATCCAACCGCGAACCGGAAATGTTAAATGTTCAAACTGTTCGAATGAGAAACATTAAGATGCATCAACAAAAAAATCCTACACTTAGCATAACTATATTATGGTTCTTCCATTCAGGGCAACATTTACTACTATAGAATATTAGTCAGAGTCAGCACCCGGAGGCAATGAACTGATGGCTGAGCCCCAGCAATTGCAATGAGCCATGCTCCCAACCATGTCACACATATATAGGCCTGGGAGAGGGCTGTGTGGTGTGTAGCAGACGTGGGGGTTGTATGTGAAGGCTTGTAAAAATGTATTTGTTTTAGCAGTGGTGAGGGGTGATGGGGGGGATAAGTGTTGAAAAGGTCAGAGAGGCCGCAGAGATACACCTGGTGATGGGAGCGTTCCTCATCAGGAGATTTATCCTGATCCTCGTTCACCTCCTCCCCCCTCCCTCACCCCCTCCCTCTCCACTTCCTCGCCACGGCGGGATGGTTAACATCTCCTGACAGGGGAGGGCGGGAGGGGTGGAGGAGTCAGCACATCGTAACGACAGGATCACGCCGTAAATCCAGATAAACGCGAGCGGCGGAGACATGTTATAGTTGTTTATTTCACAGATGATCCGACGTTCTCACTTCCAAGGTACACTGCCGGCCAAGAGGCACATAAATAACACACTTCTGGCTCGTGGAAATAGTAAATCCTGATTTTAGGGCTGTAGTCGTTTCCATTGAAAATGTGATACGATTCACATATTTTCATACTTTCTCTATTCTCAAGGGCATGCGTGGCTCGCTCTGTTGGTAACGTGTGGGGACTCAAGCCGACAGGGGGGCTGCCTCTCGTCTACGTCGCCCATCCGTTAAGGCGAACCTTCCCTGACCACGAGGAGGCCTGAGTTGTATAATGAAGGAGCTGTCACAGCCATACAAGGATTAACAGCTTGATTAGCGATATCGGCGTGTGTAAACGCTGATCGTTAATATTTAATGATGACGAATGAGTCTGCCTCAGGCCAGGGTTTTTTGTTTTAATATACGCGCATTAGCCTTATCTTAATTAACATGTAATGATACGTCCTAATCTGGCAGCAACACGAAGAACATTGTCTGAAGCATCTGCCGTTCCTGGAGTACAAAAGTAATAGTAAATTATCCAATTAACGCCTCTCTCCTTGGGCACCGTTCAACTACCAGGGGCCTATTTATTTTTGCCCAGTTTTAAGACAATATGTCTACAGCGCATGAGGTGGGTCATGAGGTGGTAGAGCAAGACGCATCAACGCTGACAGGTTCTATGCAATATATATATATATATATATATATACACACATTATTAATGAATCCATTGCCAGCCAACAAGTCTTTGTGGAAAACAGATGTTATTCATGCATGTTTGATGCCCTGACTGACACGCTACATTCGTTTTACTAATCCTCAGAGATAACTGTATTTGCTGGGCTCGAAATATTAATGAAATTATGTCCATGCTTGTCAAGAAGACATAATGATTATAGTTCATATGAATGTTGTGTCTCATTTAAAAAATGGCAACAGTTTAGAATTCACACATTTAATGTCAAGGAGAATTTTCTGAACAAATTCCAGTGCTCTTATTTCATTAAAGTTCAGAACTTCGACACCAATTATTTCTCTCATATGCAAAATAAAGTCAAATAAATGTTGGAAAGTTTTTCAAAACCCCAAATGCAAAGACACACAGAAAGTAAATGACTTGAAGAACCCATGTAACTGACATTGACATAAGGAGTGATCTTTCTGGTACAAATGTAATCCAAGAATTATTTATTTTGTGCTCTATTTCCTGGTGGTTTAACAGTATAATCAACCAATTGCTAATAGAAAAAAGTTTTTTTTTAAGAGACAAAATACAAAAATGAAGTCACTTCATTCAGATGTTTTAATTATCTAAAATGTAAGCAATAATGAACAAGGCAAATGCAGCTGCTCCGTTTATCTTTTACAATGAGTAGGCAAATCTATCCAAGTAATTTGCTGCAATTTGAAATCGAATCCCATTTATAACACATTTGTGTGACTAAAAAGCCATCTTGATGGAAAAAAAGCACATTCACAGTTATAAACACACATAAATATTGTTCACATGAAGCTCTCTTGTAAACCTCCTTCTAAATGACAACCCATCTAAAACACAAAACTGATAATACTAATTCAATGTGCCTGTCCAGAAATAAAAAAGGCAAACCAGAGACAGGTGAATCCTACGGTACAAAAGTGGTTATTGCCTTTTCCACAAAGCCTTCGGAACAACAGTACAGCAAGAAGTAAGGCACCATCAACTTGAGACAAAAACATCTGGATACTTCATCATGAATAACACTTTAAGCATGATCGCAATTCCTGAACTCAAGTGCAAATTCATCAAAGGGGACATAAAACGTAAAACAACACACAATTGGAGAAGTACCTCAGTAATCGATTGGAGCGTACCCTGCGATCAGCATTAACCCCTTAACCCCGGTCAGCGATGCTAAGCTGAGATCTGTATAAAGTAAGGCCAAGTCCCAAGTCAAAACATGTTAAATAACAACACAAATAAAACACTGCACAAAAAAAGCAACCGTACCAACAGGGAAGCAAGAAGACCTGGAGGAGGTGATCATGGGGGAGGGGGGGGGGTCCTTCTCAGGCTTATTGTGGACAAGGCACAGTGGTGCATGGGTGGACGCTGGTCAGGAAGTGGACTGACTCCGCCTGTAACTTCCTGTCCGGCCCTTTTGCTTGTCGTATTTGACCGAGACGATGAGGAAGACGAGGAGGGTGAGGCCTGGATCCAGCCAGGACGAAGAAGTAGTAGTGCAGCTTGCAGTGGTTGATGTTACCTAGAGAGAGGAGCAGAGAGTTCGTCAGGGGAGACGTTTTGGGATAATAATAATCAGGGAGAGTTCAGCCCGTCCGCGGTAGGCTTTGGATGAGGGTTATCGAAGGAAAACAAAACGCATTAAACTAGGGCTGTGCAATTAATCAAAATTTGATTGTGATTTCGATATGGTCAAACGATATCCAAACTAATATGATTAGTTTGGATTGAGTTCAAAATATTTATTTTTTATTAAAAAATAATAATACGGTTTTATATTTACTACAAATTGCAGCTATAATCCCATAGAACAGAAGGCTACATATTTTTACATTAATTTCGATTTTGAACGTTTTCTGACTTGAACATTTTTTGTATTTTTTAAAGGGGACATTTCAGTGTTCCCTGTTTTTTGGAGAGAAAGGTAGAACAAATGCATAATTTTCTGAAAAAATAATTAAAATAATAAATAATTATATAAAAAATCTTGATTGTCAATATTGACACAAATAATCGTGACTATGATTTTTTCCACAATCGAGCAGCCCTACATTCAACTCGCTGTCAGCGAATGCAGTTTATTTTAATTAGACAACTAGATATGTCGGGGGGGGAATGACGCCAGTGTCTGTACCTCGTCATAGTGATTAGTGCACCACACTAAGGTAATAGCCCTGAGCAGTAAACCTGGTTAACCAGGACTATGAAGGTTGATTCCTATGGAGTCACACGGTAACAGTGGGCTAGGTGTGAGCTGTAGCTCACTGTGATAAAGCTCTGCTAGGAATAAGAATTCAGTGAAATGTGGAATATGTAAAGATGGTTGACCTGCACATTCTGGTGCTGATAGAGACGGCGGGGCCGGATGATGTGAGACTGAAGTCTGACAAATAACTGTAATATGGGCCCGCAGCTGTGACGACGGGCAGAGAGCCTTTCATCTGTATTAAGGACCGTTTGTTTCCTCCCGGGACCCGCATCCAATAAGGAGGTGAGGGACGAGCTTCCAGCTGTGATTCCTGGGACTGAAAGAGTGAGGCTTGTCAGGTGGAAGAGGGAGTGCAGGGATAGCAGACGACACCATCCATACACAAAGACAGCCGCACACAGAGCAGGTGCTATGGCAGGAAGGAGGCCCGGGAATACTAGTGCCTTCAGAGGAAGAAGAAAAGTTCCCCAACCTGTACTTCTTCAGGTTGTAGGACGCGGCATGCTTAGCTAATGGCTGATAACACAGTGGATGTGTGCAGAGCCTGTAGGAGGACAAATTAGTCTGAGTAATTATTCCCGGCAATTTACTTACACTTCCTGAGCCACAGAATACTACACCCAATCAAACCTTGAGCTTCGCGGTATAATTTGCTATGGAATTATCTGACAACTGATGGAGTCTATCATTTTCATCCTCAGTTAATGATGCATAATGAGGGTTGTTCTAATTTTCATCACAGTTTTAGAGGAAGTTGTTGTATTTGGTAAATGGTTTCCTTTTCAGTGTTTTGCTGATGCAAGTTGGGTTTCTGTCTTGCTCAAGGGCATAAAAGAGTGTGGGGGTTGAGGAAGCAGTAAAATAATGTGCTCTAAATCCAAGTTATGGATACCATTTACCATTATTAACACCTCTTAGGTTTTAAATTCTAAGAATTAGGATTTTGAAACCTCTTGAATCACTGCAATGAAATGCACAGGTGTGAAACCGATTAACTCCTTCACAAGGTCTCTAATACGCACTTTTGTCATGTTTACATTGGATAGATACCGCTGTCATCCAGTTAAAGGGTCCAACTGTCTATATGTTACCTGTTGTATCTGGGGGTGGGTTGTGGTCCAACCAGCCACGGCTGTACTGAAAGCAATTACCATCACCCTGGCTAGTGTGGAAATAAGGTTTCTGGCGTCGTGTATCGCATACATCAGTCATAAGTTTATGCGAGATGACCTTAACTAAACCATCCTGAACTCCTATTCAAGGTAGGGAGTTCACAGCCAATCATGATAGAATCATCATGTTTTATTCCCTGCATCATCACAAAGGACACAACATAAACCCTTGATTTCTTATGGGAACATGGTTTGCATGTGTTACAGTTTCCCTAATTAAGTGAATCTAACCATGGCATGACATCGTCCCCTACTTCATGAGACAATCATCTGGAGTCAACTCAGAGCTCTGAGCTTCCAAAACCGTGGACAATGACTGTTGACCTATTAAAAGGTCAGGTCCACTATCCAGTGTATTTTGTGTTTTCTAAAAAAAATAATCAGACCGGTTTAAAAACCCCGCAATGGAAGCATGAAGGCCGCACCACAGTGCGTCGTGTCCCCACTTTAAAGTGACACCGGGACCGGGGCTATATGTAGCTTGCATCCTACATCATCTTCAGCTGTGGGACCGTGAAACCCCCATGAGCAACGTGCTGCCAGGAGAAGAGAAGAGAAAGCCCCCTATTAGGTTCCTCAACAGAGAATGTCACGGCGATAAAGTGGCCGGAAAGAAGCAGCAGGCTTAATTGGCTAAGGAGGTAATTCCGGTGTAGTTGTATCTTTTCCCCAGGTACCCCCACTCCAGGGGGGGCGCGAGGGGTAGGGAACAGAGAGCAGGTTCTGACAGGTCTGGGATGAGAGAGGCTTCAGTCTCATTACACTGCTACCTTTAGAGCAGGCCGTCCCCGTGGGTCAAGAGGAATAACACCACAGGGGGGTTGAATACATTTCTGCTCTTTCTTTTGCTTTTGTGAGTAGATGCCGCCTGCAAGGATCGTCGGTATATTTCAAATAATTTGTCAACATGACAGACAGCTTTTACCCTCAGAATCTTGTGGAAAAATACATTCATGCATTATTTATTAAAAAAGAATTGCACAATAGTACAATTCAGTTATTCCACAGTTGAGACATGTGACATGTGTCTTTGCCTCCCTGTTATTGTACTCAAGAAGGAATGTGCAATAATGATTGCAAAAGTAAAGGAATGTGACCCATCTTCTAACACACTTCCGCAGCAAGAAGAACACAGTGGAGCAGTCCTCTGTGACCCGAACCCACCCGAGGGCCATTTGACAGGTCAGGGACTGCTGTCACAAGTGCTAAAGCAGGACATCTGGGAACATGTGGCTGCAAGCAGATCGCTGGCCAGGAATCACGAGGGGTGCACACGAACAACAAAGTGATTCATCGCCAAGATTTATCAACCTTCGTCTTTCTTTCTCCCCCCAAAAAATATCCCTGAACTGTCACTTATAATGTACAAGTAGCAATAACACGCCTTAAAGCCATGGCAAAACTACTTTTTTCTCTAGCCAGAGTCTGTGAAGCTCCTTCACGCTGCACTAGATGCGTATATAAGCGTATCGTTTTCTAGACTCCGCGTCGACATACACGACTTAACACAGCGTCTTCTGGTACGGATCAAACGCTCGGGATTAACCCAATCAGGATTAACCAGGATCTGAAACAAAGACACCCTGCTTCTATCACGTCCTCCCCTATTTTGTGCTCAACAGAGCAGATCACAATCCCTGGTATCCCTGGGAATTACAGCTGGTGCCTCTCCCCGCTTCATATGTTGTGATGCGCACCCGGTTGTGGGTAATTAAAAACGAGGGACCATAAAGAGACGGCGACGCTGATGGGAGGCATCAAACGCAGGGGTGCTGCCGTGTCCGCGGTGGGCTCGCTGGGCTGTCTGTCTCCCACCTTTGATCTGGCATTCAAAGGACCTGAAAGCTGCCTTTCAGATGTGAATTTCTGCCACTGCTAATGAAACGGGGAGGGCAATTGAAAGTCCCGCTCCTTACATATATAATTTCCGTCTATTCTGTTGGTCAGCCTAATTCGGCAAAGGTTGCCTGTGTAAGAAACGGATAACATTTTTAAAGAAGTATAATAAATCTACAAATAAAGTACAGCATGAATAATTCATTGTAAAGCACAAAGGGCTCAACAGCAGAGCGCAGCGGGGGAAACAGGCCAAAGCATTTGTACCGAGTCTGTACTTGTATTAGCCATCGCATATTAACTTTCAACAGATAATAGGCCAGGGTCCTGTCGCAATTGTTATTATCAAAGAAGGATGGCCAGCAGACAACCACAACTGAGAATAATTCAGTAATAAGGTGTTTGGGGGATTTCCCGGTATATTCAATAATATATTGGAATTGATTTTTAAAGATTTATTGAAATGCTTGGTAGGATTATTGCATGTATGGCAGTGCATTGAAGCCTCTTTTAAGCCGGCCACCTTGCTGCAGAACAACCGAGTCCCACTGCGCCTATTATAGTACTCTCCATGTTAATTAGACATCATCTCCTTTCCTTTAGTCCACTGCCCCAGGGGCCCATTTAGATGCTTGGTACTTATGTGGAGCTATTAAAGCCAAAAATTACAGGACCCTCGCATAATGGGAAATCCATGAATAAGACTATAATATTTTACAGGTATTTAATGGCTCTTTTAAGTTTTATAGCCATTTATCCACCAGTCAAACCACTATGTAGCTGTCACAAGCTAGTGGTTGTAGCTACATTGTAACCGTCACAGCTAGTAGCTGAATTGTAACTGTCACAGCTAGTAGCTGAATTGTAACTGTCACAGCTAGCAGCTGAATAGTAACTGTCAAAGCTAGTGGTTGTAACTAAATTGTAACTAATACAGCTATAGGTTGTAGCTGAATTGTAACTGAAACAGCTAATGCTCTTAACTGAATTATAACTGTCACCCTCCAGCGGTTATATCTGAATTATAACTGTCACAGCTAGTGATTGTACCTGAATTAGAAATGTCACAGCTAATGGTTGTAACTCAATTCTAACTGATACAGCTATAGCTTGTAGCTGAATTATAACTCACCTGCTAGCGGTTATATCTGAATTATAACATCACAGCTAATGGTTGTAGCTGAATTAGGACTGCCACCGGCTAGTGTTTTGCAAGAGGATTGCCACTGTCAATGCGATGATTAGAAATATAAAAAAATGGTTACCATTAGCAAGACTCTCTAAAAAGCCATTTGAGGTTCAACGGCTTATATTTTATTATACTCAAAAGCTTGTTTCCAGACTCCATTTGAGCATGGCACGTGAATCGAAACGACGCAAGTCAATATCAACAACAGATAATCTGATGCAGGTCATCAGAGAACTCGGCAGCAGCCCCTCCCGATTGTGATTCTACGACGCATTCAATGCTATCTGCAGGCTCCAAACAAAGTCAGAATCAATGCACGAGTGAGGTGCGGGGAAGGGGTTTACAGATATTGAAAAAGAGGTATTTGACACTCACTCATTCATCTTTTTGAATTGCACCAATGCAGTGTATGTTCAACGATAATAGAACCTCAAAGTCATCAAAGACAGCATAGCAACTAAAGAACACGGTTTCCTTTCTCTATTATAAACACAAAAGGTATATATCCACAGCAACACACTTCCATGAGGACCGCTGGAGAGATAAAGCAGAATTGTCCTTATCTGACATTAAGGCCCCGGTTAAAACACTGACATTTTACCCAATATGATCCCACACTTCAAGAGCGAGATGTGTGAATGCCAACTCTCTTTGAGCACTCCCACCCCATCCTTGACATCTGATCTCTGACCTTGCGGTGCTTGAACACAACAATAGAAAAAGGGGCCATTTCCTGTCATGTGATTGAGGCCCAGGCTTTTACTCCAGCTCAAATATACCCCCCTAAAAAGGTGGATCCAAACCAAGGCGAAACGGAATACATTTTGGAGAACAAAACCCCTTCCTGTATAAAGAATATGATAGAGACAGAGAGGCTTGACCTTCTATTCATCGGGCTTTTGAGTTTTAAAGGTAGCGCCGAGGCAGGTTACAAAGGTTTGGGATTGTTTTTTCTGCATTTCAACAACTCAAATGAAAACAAAATTAAAAGGTGACAGACGAAGAACTTTGAAAGTAAGCAAGTTCAAATCCCCCAAATAAAAACATTTTCACGATGAAACACATTCCCAAATGAGGATTCCTGAAAACTGTGGATGAGGAGACATGGCAGTGGAGTTAACAGCAAGAGTAAATCCAGTAGGCGCGGCTCCAGGTGAGCTTCCTGAGGGTTAGCTTAAGAGAGACTCTTGAATCAGGCCCACAAGCCTGTGATTAACGTTGAATGTCTCCAAGCCCTGCCCGGCACACAGTCGCTATTCGAGCAAGCTTGTCCCAAATGCCTCAAACATCACCACAGCAACTCGCCCCATGGAAATAAGCAGACTTCTACTGCTGTCCCTCCTGGGGCATTATATTTATATTCAGAGTACTGACATCGAATGTGAACGACACGATACAAACAGCAGAAAAACATGATAATCATGCAACGTAACCTGATAACCACATCCTGATACCATGATTTTTGTCTTATTGTAGTCCGATGACGCGGGGGTTTCAGTGCATTCCCGAAAACCAGCCGCCATTTACCGTAATGCCTTATTTTGGGAAGCCCAGGCTGTCAGGAACAGCCTCCAGTAAAGCAATCAAATGACGCTTTAGAAATAAACGCCGCCTCAGGCCAGCCGATTGGGGGGCGAGGGATGGATCGAGGAAGCCGTGCAGAGCGCGCCAAGTGCCAACCTCATCAAAAATACCTCCTAACCTGTCGCCGCACCGTATTAATGAGCTATTAGGGGTTTGGTGGATAAACAATTTACAGTTCTGCCTTATTTACCGCAAGCTTGCTGGGAAGTGCAGCTGGGCCGGGAGCCGCTTCTCGCCAGGGGGGCCATACATCTGCTGCCACCGCCGCTCCCTCCATCACCAGAGCAGATTTATACAAACCTTTTGTCGTTAGGCTGGCACGGCTATTTATTACTGCCAACGCTCGAAAAACAAGGGAATTGTGCAGCGTGTTGTCTTCACCCCTGTGACTAATTTACAAACTACTTAAGTGGGTTTTAAATCAGAGCGAGCCATGCGAGTACTCGTGACACTGAGCCCCGAGAAAATAAATAAATCTTTTGCTTTTAATCCATCGCAGGACTTCTATATGGTCGAGATGGAACAGCGCACTCTGGACAGCCAATGTTTCTCAATCAATAGCGCCAAACTATTAACCAATGTGCCAGGGAGATGGACAGACTGATTTTCAGGTGCTGGTACAGCTTATGACACACGGCAGCATGTTCTCCTTGGCAAATATTGTAGTGTGAAAGATGAATGGGCCCGTGGGTTGAAGGCAGAGATCCAGGATGTATTTCAACACCGGCACCGAGACATTTTTTGAATCTGATATCTTTGGAGTGAGGTCTTGACGGATCTTATACTAATTATCCTAATCACTCTGTTGCGATATGCGAAACCAGGAGATACTTTGTACCATGGCAGAAGCCCTTGTTGTCAAGAATATCTTCAGAACATAATCAGTGACTTGATTCATATGTAAAGCTGTATGACTGGATTTGATTGTGCTGTGACATTACCTTTCAACACGTTCAAGTCGATAAGTATTACCGACTCCTCAAGTGTGCTGAGTGGCTTAAGCTCGGGCTGTGGGGTTTCTCACTCACCAAAGTCGTTGTGTGATGACATCCAGCCAATGGCGTTGAGGGAGACAATGGCCAGCAGGCCAGAGCCCACGAAGGAGCCGATCCCAGAGAAGAAGAAGAAGAGACCCATGATGGCACTCTGCATGGACCTAGGGGCTGCTGAGTAGGCAAACTCCAGACCTGCCGTTAAGAGCAGAAGGTAAAACACAACCTGGCTGAATTATTGCATTAAAAAAAACACCGTTCTTAGCTGCAATTAACACCGTCAGCACGTCGTGGATGCTGTGTTTGAGTAAAATGCTTTTTAAGGACTATCCCATTTGCACACCGGTACATTTGTAAAGTAGTAATGCAACTACAGATTGGATCTATGTGTGTCACTCCCTGAAGAAATACAATCAGCCCGTTATGAATGCACCCTTGTAAAAGAGAGTTGTAGTGTGGAACTATTCCCCCTGCTGTCGATAAACCATGAGGGTCTGCTCTAATGCAACCACAGCTCTTTGGGGAGCGGGGGGCACTGACCAACATAAACAACATGCATACTTCACCGCACCACTCCACTTACACTGCAGGGGTCTGGCCAGCCAGGACACTGGGACCTGAGTTATCTACATGGCCCTGCTATAGACTACATGACACCAAAACAGCATTTTTCAATTAGACTTAGATATTTATTTATTTTTTTAATGGCGAAGTAACCGTTCGGGCGCTCATGTTAGGAAAAGCGTGACTTAATTTTTTATAAAACATATGGCAAAAATCGAATTGTGCTCCTTCTCGCCCAGAGATCCATCTGGCAACAGGCTGACACTGATAATGTAGCGGCTACAACGTGTTTTTCAACTGGGAGCCCTTAGCCATATCTGCTGGCAGAGATTAGGCTAGGCCAGGGAGCCGTAATTAAATAACTTTTCCTTTTAAGAACTTCCTCGGAGGGGAACAGAGCACAAAATTAATGGGATTCACAGCTTCCTCCGAGATACCTGCAACAGCCGCGATGGAATGGAGGGGAAAAACATTGAAGAAAATAAAGGAACTGTAAATGTGGCGAAACATAGAGTGACCTTTCCAGAAGTCGGAGGCAAGTTAGATTTATTTATAGAAATGTTTAACCTTTCAATAATAACAAACAACTGGTCAATAGTTTAGCCTATAAAACGCATACCAACAAACAGCCCGGCCATCGCAGGGCAAATGTACAGAGGACTGGGAAAATGAGAAAAATTATTAATAATAAACCTCACTGTTTTGTGATCCCTGGAGTATTATAATGTTGTCTCAAGCTCTATCACACTGAACAGACTTATATTCATCGACAGTGGGGGAAATAACAAGCTTTTCTTCTTTTTTTCTGTCCAAAATTAGTGGGATATTAAATGTTTTTAGTTTCTTTATCCGGTGGGCTTTATCGCTAGGGCAACTTTTCCTTCCATGAACATATCATTGGGTTTAACATTCTCCAAAGAACAATTCATAATTAAATATCCCTGGGGGAATGTTTTAACCATGGTGTTCATGCTGCCGGCTCCCCAAATCTATTGTCCAGGAAGAATTATGCAGAATTAGGGGGCGGCTGAGGAGAGAATCATGTTCCTACAAGGCTTAGGACGGCAGAAAGGAGCAATAGCAGACACTTTGGGCTCGGGCAGGATTTATTTAAACTGAAGAAGACGACGAAGGGCCAACGTTTCCCGTTTACAAGACATGTCTGACAATTCACTCAGCCCGTTCCCCCCGAGGTAAGCCCCTTGTGTGAGGGTACGGCATCGAGAAAGGAATGAGTATTCTGAGGTTCCCCACGGCTTTGCCATGTCTGAATCTCTCTTTCATGCAGACCTCATGTTGGCCCTGTGAACCTCTTATTCCATATAACTAACTAACTATTGAACAATCATTACAAAGAACAGCATCATCATAACGATTTAAAATGTTTTGCCTTTATACATGTATGTATGTATGCAGTGTTTCCCCTAGAATTTTTTTTAGGCCCGGTGGTAAGAGCTGATAGTGTGATTTTTTTTATACATTTTTCACGGGATGCTAGAGTATTTGTTGGTTATTTCCATGTAAAACACTTGCTTAGCCATCACAAGTTGATAATGATTCAATAAACACGTTATTAACAATAAACTAATTTTATTTACAATACAATTTTTGGTGGTGCTGTCACACTAAATTTGTACCGGCTGCCAAATTTGTACCGGGCGCGTCATCCATATGTAATCCATTCCAAACCTGCCTGCAACAGATGATCGCGTCATCCGTTGCCGGGCAGGTTTCAAAAAACATTCGCGCTCATGTTGCCAAAGACGAAATAACATAGTACAGTTAACGGATCGCTAGATAACACTTGTTTTTACTTTATATTTGTATTGTATTTCATTGTTTAATCAAATTTATCAAGTAAACTGAGTGTTTAAAGCAGGTCAAGGACGAAATAGCACAATACAGATAACGGATCGCTAGATAGAAGGTTTGCGAATGTTCGTGAACCTTTCACGTCATTCGAAAGGTTCTAATCATCTGATCATCTGTTGCCGGGCAGGTTTGGAATGGATTACGTATTGATGACGCGCCCGGTACAAATTTGTCAGCCGGTACAAATTTAGTGTGACAGTGCCATGCTAATGATGATATAACTTAATGCTGTCAGATTGTCCGTTATGATGGGGCATAATCTGCGCACGCGCGACACCGCATTATTTATTTGTTTTCATTTTTTCTTTTTTCTTTTTTCTTTTTTCTTTTTTTCTTTTATTTTATTTTTATTTTTTTTGGCCTGTTGTTGGCCTGGCGGGGGCGCTCGTTGGCCTGGCGGCCCGCCAGGCCTGAACAATGGTAGGGGAAACACTGATGTATGTATGTATGTATGTATGTATGTATGTATGTATGTATGTATGTATGTATGTATGTATGTATGTATGTATGTATGTATGTATGTATGTATGTCAACTATAGCACCCATTGCAATCCTGACCATGCCTGGAAGTAGAATAACAGCTACTAACAAATAAACCAAGGTGACAACGGCATAACGTTGTGTAACTAGCAGGATAAGTCAACCCGTTTGCACACCCGTAATAGGCCCACGAGCGATGCATGACTTCAGAGGAAACACCAGAAAAATGGGATAATGAGCAGTTAGCTTGCCTATTGATTCTCGCAATGTGATCGGCACGTCTAGTCTCTGCGATCACAGGAGGCACACTGCCGCCGCCGCGGCGAATCACAACAACAACAAGGTCTCTGATGCCCGTTGATGTGGCTATTGGGACAACGTCAGACTCAGAGACACACATCGCACAGAAACACATAATCTGCTCTTTCATGAACAAGAAGAAAAGGGAAGCTGATGAAGGTTAGATTTTTTGATGTCTGGTTTTGTCACCGCGCTTCGTACATGACACGAAGCGGGCATGGAAACACGTGACATAACATCCCACTATGTTATGCAATGTATGGATCCAACAAGCCCCTCTGAAGTTGGTTAAAAGGAGCATTCCCTAGCATTATAGAGTGCTGATGAGATAGTGTTTTGGCAGCTGAGCATGGTGTAACGTGAGGCTCCTCCTTGTCCTTGCATCAATACAGTAGATGAGGTTTTTCTTCCTTCTACAGGTTAACTGAGTAGGAGGAGGAGGAGGTTTGACCTCGTTACCTGTATCGTTGCCAGTTCCCTTTGAAATTACGATTTGTTTAAAGTTTTAGCAAATGAGGGGGTACTTTATTTAAATTGATGTCATTGACAAAGTCAGTGGGAGTGTGTTTCATAAGGGTGGCCTGCTTTCTACTTAAAGAAAAGGCTGTCACACACTATGTTTAACCCAAACGTACATTAAAACGCGTCTTGTTGCTTTTGTCTGCAGAATTCATTAATGGGAGTATTACTATAATTAATAGTGAATCGGGATATGTTATTCAAAGCAAAAGTTGAGCAAGTCAACCAACCGCTACGTTCCAACCTCACAGACCTATCTTCACAGCAGCTACCATGACCCAACCAGTATACGTTTGGCCATTTGCCATTAAAGATTATTATGATATTATGATTATTATGAAGCTAATTAATAAAATGTGCAGAAAAGTTCTGTATGCTGTATACGTGCAGCCTTTCTACACATTTACGTGGACAGCAGTTAAACCATTGCCCATAAACTACTTTGCTAACAAATTTTGGTCATTACCTCTGTAATGGCTGAATTACTTTTGGTTAAAAAGAAGGAAATTCTGATTGAAAATGTAAGCAAAGCGTTTCAAATGGTTTCGAGCTGTTACATGGTTGCTAGAGACCTTCTTTGTTTTCAAAATAAAATCCCATTAAAACAATGTACAGGGACAGAGCGTTGCTTTAGTCTGCAGAACCCATCACTCTGAGTCCGGCAGGTCTTCAACTCTTCACGCAACATGAAGTTCAGGCACTTTGCATGCACAGCGTTTTGTTTGATTCTTCACTGCCACCTAACCAAGTTGTTTTAGGATAAGGTATGATGGTCGAATTAATCGCAAGGATGGATTCTGCTGACAACAGCAAGACCTCAGCTCTATGACAGATTTTAATATATTTTTGGACCACAATAAAAGTATATGGCACCAAAGTTAAGTAATAATAGAGGTTTTGTGCGAGCGGCAGAAGAAACATCGGGCAGTTTTCATTGGTTTACTCGAGATTTTGGCAATAAGAAACCCTCAGATCTCTAGCAAGACTGTCCTTTTAGATGTTCTGAATGTAATAATCACGCAATGAAATTACGATGGCTCTTTGTTGAAGCAAAGAGCCAAGGAGAAGGAAACACGAGTACAACAAGGTAGAAAAAGGCTTTTTGCCTTTTGGTAAAGTTTTTACAGGACTGCAGTTAAAAATCAAAAATGGTAACTTGATAATCCTACCCTCCACCCACCAATCAATACATTTAAAGTTTGAGGTAGAGGGCATCACACAAAATTAGAAACACACATCGAAATTGATAAGGGACTGATTTTAACATGCATCCATCCTGTTTCACATCTGACTATGGCTGTAAGAAGGGTGTGAGAGCTGCACTGCAGCAGTTCAGCCCAGCTGGGAACTACAATGTTCCTTTAAATATAAACACAAGGGGTCAACACACCGTACCTGCAATGCTGGCAAATATTTCGCTGATTCCAATCAGCACATATTGAGGCACCTGCCACCAGATGGGTAAATCTGCAGCGTAGTAGATCACCCCGCCAAGCTCCTGGTCAATGGTGCCGTTCGTCTTCACAATCTCCAGCCGCTTGGTCTCCAGTAAACCTGGGTGAGCAGGGAGAGAGAACAAGGTACACCGTATCACACCGAGCTGAAGGTTAGCAAACAGGCAAAGTAAAGCACAGTGCAAATGAGCACAGACGGAATCGACTGAAGGATGAAAAGCAAAGCAAATAGAGATCTACCGACGGGTGACGGCTACAAAGCAAAGTATGATAATTATATAGGATATATGAGCTGGTATAAGACATTGCGAGGGAGCTCTTGTGAAACTACTTAGTGCCCTTAAGTCCATGACACAGACAAATGGCAGACATAGCCAGAGCTAGCACCTCCACTGACATTCCATTAGGGACTTGGCGTCATGGGTGGCCCACAACTTAATTAAGATCATATCTGCGCACCAGCACAATATGACAGCTAGTAATGGAACGGTTCCGACAGCCCCACAATGAGCAGCGAGCAGTCGTCATCAGCGGCCTCTGCTTCCTAAAAGCTATATTGGATAACCATCATCATGTGACCAACAGCTATTCCCAGATAACTTCCAGAGACAGCCTCCTATCATAACCGCACTTAATGCGCCATCGGAGAGGGGCTTCCAGCCTTGTAATCCAGCTATCCTATAACACCAGCTGTCCATCCTGGATTGGACGGCCCATGGGCTGCCCAGAGCAAAGCTGGCACTTGCCATCAACATGCCCCCGCACTCTCGCTAGCATCCCACATCCGCTGCCTAGTGCAGTGATCCCCGGGTGCTTTGCCTTCACAGAAAAAAAGGAACTACTTTTGGAAAAAAAACAAATAGGGCTAACCAAATTTAAGAAGATTAGCATATATATATTATTATATATGCACACTTAAAGTTCACTGATCGAACAAGATAAAGACTTGGGTTGAAATGTCATTGCGTCATTGCCCTTGCTGCCTTGTGAAGCAGGAGTCCCGTTGTCCTTGTTCCAAGTGTGGCAGGATGTATGCTGATGGCGTGTACCTAGTCCATATAACTCCATATAAATAAAAGGGCCACAGAAAATTTGTAATTGACGACAAGGATTTAAATTCAGAAGACGATTAGTGTGGCCGAAGACACGCGGCCAATAGCCGATGGACGTCTCATAAAATGTAGCTTTGAGCTTTTGAACGTTCGGAAATCTATCAGAGATTAAGAACAAATATAGCCCTGGTGTATGAATGCCTGCAGTAAGGGTTGAGTGGGGGAAAAGCACATCTAGTAAGGACCAGCTCGTTGGTATTTGAAGACAAAAGGTCTTATCTTGCGAGAGATGTACGCCAAAGTAGTCCGACTTGAAAGTTACAAAGGCCACGTCTCAGATATATGGTTTAAAACAATTTGATGCTATTTTAGTTTATAGGTCATCTGGAGACAGCAACATAGTTGCAAAACAAACTTGTTCTCAGAAAAACAACCTGTTTTCCTGCAATTCAGTCTACTTAGATCATTTCAAAGAAAATAATGAAATCTCTCCAATTAATGCGAGGCAAATCCATAAGAAATGCGTTATAAACTCTTCAAATATTATCTTGATATGGAAATATTTCAATTATTTTACTTCCTGGCCATGGGTTTATTTAGTCCTTCCTTTAAAACTACATTATCTTAGTAAAAGATAAGGCAGTGTCAAATGCATTGCTGTTATGTTGACCAAAGTCTTCTCAGTGCCTGTGAACACCAGAACTGTCATAAACGCCTTTGCACCATGCAATAATGAGACACAAAAATGGCTTTTTGCAATATTCCGAATTTTCTTTCACCTGTGTCCAAGTGGAAAAGCAGGGTGTTCTTTAGCTGTGCCAAATGGGAAAGTAAAGAACTGAAAAGCTTTTGCATGCCTGAAATAAAAATCTATTCCCCCTTTTAACTCATTTTAGTTTTGCCAAAGTACCTGGGCAGACAGCCTTCTGTGAACGTATAATGGAGGCTCATTCAATGTTTTTTGATTAAACTTTTCACAACGGTTCAGGGTTCTGAAATGCAGACATGAGGCTTCTGATCATTTTAAACTGGACAAAACACAGAATAAATTTTCTAAATGGCAACGCCCCAGCACCTGTTTAGTTCGGATGAACAACCGCTCTCTTTTAAACCATACACACCAATTACATTTACATAGCATTGTGTTGTAATAACACAGCTGTAGCCCGCATGTGTGTGTGTGTGTGTGTGTGTGTGTGTGTGTGTGTGTGTGTGTGTGTGTGTGTGTGTGTGTGTGTGTGTGTGTGTGTGTGTGTGTGTGTGTGTGTGTGTGTGTGTGTGTGTGTCTCAGAGGCATTCATTAAACCCTGATGATGTCTAGCACAGGTTACCAATGGAGCTTCTAGGTCAAAGTCTCTATGTTCAGACTGTACCGGCAGCACCAGAGGGAAATAAGACACTGCATTGAATTACAGGAACAAGGCACATTTGGCCTGACTGAAATCCAATGCTACACTAAGCTACCAATGCTAAGCCAAATTATCATGGACAAACTATTTAATTATTAAGCAGATGCTGATATACAAAGTCAATTCAGACAAAGGTCATTTAGTAACAGGCATAAGCCATCTTGCTCAAGGACGCCTACAGGTAGGTTGTAGATATATATTGGTGTTCGGTGCCCGGTCATTTTCCACTACAAGTCGTTTAGTTGTACATACACCACAATAAGGAGTTCCTTTTGTAATATCCTGTTGTTGACCAAAGTATTATTCTGCATTGGAGCGGGGAGATTGTGAAAAATTATTGCGACCAGCCATACCACTCAAGCCTTTATCACCAGATAATTACACCACAGTGGCTCTGTTGCTGAACCGCCATGGGAGCATTTGCATATTCTGAACATAAACAGCATAAAGTTAGGTCATTAAAATAAATGCTATATTAAGCTGTAAGCTGTAAATGTCAATGTGACATTATTTTCATATTAAAAAACAACGTGCAAAACAATGCCTTTTAGTTGCGTCCGTGGGTCCGTTGTAAATGTGGTTGAACTTCACTTACACCGCTCACAATCACCCGGAACGCGTGGACATGTGGTGCAACGTGTCGAAAACCCTAATCAGCACACCGTAGTTGACTAAGGAACAAAGTGTCCTCGCTCAAGCAGGGGCGCGTCGGAGGCCGCGAGCAGGGCGGGGGGGGGGTGAGTGGGGTACTGGCGGAGGAAAATATAATGTGCATCAGTTCTGAAAAGTGTTACTGATTTGCTTTTTCCCCGCCTCAAGGCTTGTCTCCCTTCAAAATGCTTTAGCCTGAATATATCAATGCAGCAGCACCCACTGACAGGCTGGGAAGAGACTTTATTTCAAAGATAATCCACGGGCTGGAACCGAATTGGACAGAGCACTGCTGTCGGAATGTGGGTGCAGTCAAACAGAACCAAAGTGGAGGAAGCCACAGTTCCCCGTGCGCTCCGTATGGGCGCGGCAAGGGAAGGATATAGGGAAAAAAAGATTAAATAAAACACCTTTGGGTGTTGTTTTTTTGTGTCTGTACGATAAGAGCTCAGCCCAGAGCGGTGTGTTTCTGATTCAGTTACTATCAGTGCATCTCTGAGCAGACGACGTGCCGACTTCTGAAGGACTCAACTATGCTCGCTCTATCCCTCTCGCCGTATGTCTCTCTCTGTTTCTGTCTCTGTCTCTCACTCTCTGGGTCTCTCCGGGTCTCCCATCGCACACCTGCAGCATCAGAATGAAAGCTCATCCCGAGACACAGAAAGTTACAAACACCGCCGCTGTAAACGCCTGCACACTGCCGTTCCTCCTCCCCCGCTCACCTGGTCTGAAGGGCACTAGAACAAGAAAACAATGGGCGTGTCGCTGTGTTTGTCCACCGCCGACGCACACCAGCCATCATAGTTCTTTAAAATGGTGTGTATAATGTTTATTATTTGTATTGATAGTTGGCCGAAAGGGACAGGGAGGGGCCACTCACCCGCCGCGACCGCCGACCACATGACAAAGAACATCCCCACGGCGATCCTCTTGAGGGGGGAGGGCAGCAGGCCCCGGCGCTTCAGGATGGGGTCCACCACTTTGTCCTTAAGGGGGATCAGCAGGAGGATGAGCACTGCATCAAACATCGTCAGCCAGGCCGTGGGGAAGCGGAAGGAGAACTGCACAGGGAATACGGAGTGAGAACACAAGCAGGGGGAAAATGTAGCGCATAAAACACGATTTAATTCAGTGTTCAAGTTCCCCGACCAGTGTGTGTGTGTGTGTGTGTGTGTGTGTGTGTGTGTGTGTGTGTGTGTGTGTGTGTGTGTGTGCTTGAGTGTCATTCAAAGGGGTTTTGCTTATATCTGGCGCCTCCAGGTGGTCAAAAACAGTCAAAGCATTTTCACAAATGTCACAATAAATGCGAAATATAAATTTTCACTAGCAAAATTGCACCTTATATTGTCCTTGTAGTATTATATTTATAAATAGTTAACTTAATGGATTAAAAACATACTGTATTTGAATTAAAACCACAATTTCAATGGTATGCTATTGAATTAACATATTCATTCAAGTTTTGTGTAAATTTTTGCAATTTCCATAATTGTTGTCTAAAAAATATTTGGCCCAAGTTATACTAACTAATAGGCTATGAAGGTTTATACCATTAATTGATTAATTAATTA
The DNA here is from genome assembly GCF_026213295.1 of Gadus chalcogrammus. Taxonomy (NCBI): domain Eukaryota; kingdom Metazoa; phylum Chordata; class Actinopteri; order Gadiformes; family Gadidae; genus Gadus; species Gadus chalcogrammus. The sequence goes on from NC_079417.1 coordinate 19,828,350, forward strand.
ATTTATTTATTTATATATTATATATATATAAATTAATTTATATGTCTATAGATACATATTTAGATACATACATACATAAAAAGATTTGGTCCAAGTTATACTGACTAATAGGCTATGAAGGTTTATACCATATAGCCTATTAGTTAGTATAACTTGGACCAAATATTTTTATGTATGTATTTAAATATATATATATATAAATATAAACACACATCCATCCATTTTCCATCCAAATCTATGTATCTATCTCTATATCTTTATCTAGCTATATATATATATATGATGTGTTTGTACAGTGTGTACATGTGTGAATGATTTACCCAGAGTAGTGTTCTGCTATTCAGATTGCATTATTGAGGGCTTTTGTTTCATATATTCTCAGTGTTACAACTGTCAGTTGACACATCTAATCACGCTTCCCTTTTACCCAGTGGTTAGAGAAAGACCCAGTTCCCCCTGTCAGAATAGATACACAGAAATACGGAAAGCAAACATACAAAACCGCCATTTTGACTCCCTGATGACTGCCCCCCCCCACAAACACACACACTAATAGTAAACAACATGTACAGCAAGTTGTTAATAGATTTAATGCAATATAACAAAACGATTCCATGTCTTGGTGTATGTAAACTAAGAGAGGATATTGTATCAGTTGTTTAAATCAACTCCCAGCCAAAGTTTCGTATTTTTTTTAATTGACTATATGCACTTTATTTGTACATTGTCCTTGGGCAAGATGGCTGATGGCCTACCTGCACCTTCATAACATGTATCTGAATTGACTTTAGATAAAAGCCTCTGATAACAACAAATACATCATAGTATGGCATTGGTATCTTAGCGCAACACTGGTTTCGGTCAGGCTAAACGTACCCTGTTCCTGTAACTAAAGGCAGTTTCTGACTTTCCTAACGGTACAGTCTGAACATAGAGACTATGACCTAGAAGCTTCATTGGTAACCTGTGTGCGCACACACATCACACATCACACATCACACACACACACACACACACACACACACACAGACACACGCACACACACACACACACACACAGTGGTTTACAGTGTGTTTCACTTCACTATTCAGTGAGGGCTACAGACTTCCTCCAATGCCTCTGATGTGCCTTTTTAAAATAGCAGCAGAGGCCTGCAATACCTGCTAAAACCCACCCTTGATTTAGGAGCAGTTGTACTGACTGACTGTATCGGTCATTCAAAGAGCTGTAAAGTCTCCAGAGAGCTGTGAATTCTCTGAACTGGCGATGTGTGGGTGTTAAATATGCAGGTGCACCTGTGTCGCCAGACAGGGGCAGTCAGGCCTGGGAAAACACAGCGGATGGAGGGAAATGTCTGCCATGCTGCTAATCTGCCAGGCATTAGTCTGTGGAGGGTAGTTCCTATTTAATCCCCTTGGTCAGTGAGGCCTCCAGCTGTTGACTACCACTGGCTCTAAGTGACCTACTGACTCGTTATCGGCAGGCACGCGTAAACTTGGTCAGAGCACATAGAGGGACGGAGATGGAAGGATAGAGTTGACATCCTGAATTTTCATTCAAGATGCTGAAGATCTGATAACATCCGATCGGATTTTGTTACTTCAAGCAATATACAAATGAGTGCATAGAAAATAAGATACATAAGTTTCGATAGCATCTTATGAAATGCCTCAAAGTAAATGTACTCTATGAAAAACAAAGAAAGGGGCAAGACATTTTACATTTACAATTAAGGCATTTAGCAGACGCTTTTATCCAAAGCAACTTACAATGAGTACATTTTTCAGAAGAAAGAGAAACAATATATCGCTGTCTGTGCAGTAAGGTGTCAAGCACTAACAATTGTTAGGTTATCACATTCCCTGTATTAAACAAAGCTACAGTAGCTAGAATAAGACAATGCTAAGTATTATTTTTAGATGCAAGGACCTACAACATACAATAATGTTAAGGCAATTGAAGCCTTGACCTCTAATCCATCTTGAACTGGCTCCAGAACACATTTGTGTTCTACACAGTAGCTTGCGATTGTATGACCTGAAGCTGCGTTTTAAAGCTAGGTGTGATGGGGGTGGAGCAGCTGCCCCTGCGGTTACCTGCGGGGAGCCAGAAGTGCTGTTGGAGTCGTAACCGGGGATCCTCAAATGCAGGCTCTGCAGGATGTATGTAGTCTGCATCTGCAGCACAATGAGGAGATTACTGTAGCAGCATGGAGCCTACACTCCCCTCGCCTTGTTAATCAGCCCAATGTCTGAGGCAACAATAGTCACAGCGTTTCAAATTGATACCCAGACATGATGAACATGCAAATGCACACACACACAGACACACATATAGTTACACAACCGCACACACACAAAGACACACGCACACAAATAATTATACAACCGCACACTCACACACACACACACACACACACCTTCATACAAAACACACACACAATTAGTTATACAACCGCATTCACAAACACACACAGACACACACACAAATAGTTAAACAACCGCACACTCACAAACACACACACGCATGCACACAAATGCAAACAAACAAAAACACATGCATGTAGAACTTCAGAATACAAACTATCTGCTATTTGGAATGCCAACAAAAAGGTCAATGGCCGCACTACAAGTGAACCGCCAACACTAACAAAACAACAACAAAAAATTAATTTCTGAAGTGTTGGTCTTAATTTGCAATCACGTCCATTGCATGCCAAATGGCATATCACGATACAAAATATATCCAACACAACAATCATAACAGAGGCATTTACATCAGAAGTATAGGTCTCACCTGGAAGTACACAGTCCAGTATGGAATGAGAGCAAAGAAAACAGGCAGGATCTTCAGCAGGGACTTCAACTCCTCTACCTTCTCCTCTGGGAACTTCCCCCCATAGCTGGCTTTGGCTCCATCCAGCATAGTGGGCTTAGGGCTTCAGTCAAGAAGAAATAAAAGGAAAGAGAGTGGGTTCTAAAGCGTCAAGACGAACGGCAGCGAGGAAACCTGGTAAATACAGAATCAACATCGGCTGGGGGTTGATGGGGGGGGGGGGGGTCTTAATCGGCCTCCTCTATGAAATGCCTTACCCCTAAATTACAGCACTTCTAGAGATACGACAGAAACTTTATTCTAAAGCCAATAATCCCTATCTCGGGAGAAAACGCCTTAATAAGGAATTCTTGAAAGGCTTTGGGATTGACCAACTTAAAATATTCAATGTCAACTTCTTTTTTTTTCTTCCTTTTTTTTCTTTTTTACCGATTGTACTTTTGTTCAAAGACGAATAGCGGGCCCTCGGAATAACTCTTCACTACAGAGGATGATGATGAAGGCCCAGACCAGTGGGGGGAATAGAGAAGTATCCAACAGAGGGATCAAAGGAGACTTTAACATAAAGGTCCACTGTCAACACCTGAGCGGGCTGTTGGATGGGACGGATCCCACAGAAGTCCACCTCAAATATTAAAAACACTGTTGTTGCACTTTTATTGTATAACGACCCTGCGTGTCTCACTTCCAAATCGTTATTTTAAACACTTGGCTCGTTAAGGGTTTCGAGTTGTATTTCCTTTCTAATCAGTGCTCGTCTTTTCTCGCACATCACTGCAATCGTTTTGTCCCCTGAACAGATAAAGGCCGTGAACCCCCCCCACGGTCTCTCCCTTCCGCCCCTCCTCACCGTAGCAGGCTGGGCTCCTTGGGTATCCTGGAGGAGCAACAGGCGAAGCCCAGGATCTGGAACATCTCTGTGAAGGCGCTGCCGTCCGCGGGCTTGGAGATGAAGACGGTACGGCCCAGCAGGAACACCAGGAAGGAGACGCCGAGGCAGGCGGTGGGGATGATGTAGCCCAGCTTAAAGCTGACGTTCTGCTGGATGTAGGCCACGCCTCCCAGGGAGATGATGGCCCCCAGGTTGATGCACCAGTAGAACCAGTTGAAGAAGCGCCGGGTGGCCTCTGGGCCTCGGTCCTTCACCTACACACACACACACACACACACACACACACACAATCACAATATCAAACGACTGATTCTATACAGTAAATGTGCTGTTGCTTGTTTTCACTGCAGTTGTTTTGGTTGTGCAACAGTTGGAATGTAATGCAGTTCCTCCAGTTGATTGTATGCTTGTGTGCAAATGATTGTTCTCGGCCGCTTGGGATAAAATGGTCTACTGAATTACCAACTGTACTGACACTGTACCAACTGTACTGACATACATTAACGTTGTTAAGACATCACTTGATTATACAAGCAAAACTAGGGCTAATTTGAACTCTCTTACATCACGAGACACATTGTCATCCCTATTTACATATTTGGTTTGCACATTGTATGAGAAAATGTAGTTTGAGTTGATGATAGTACTAGTCTAACTTTAAACACTTATACCAAAAATACCTTTTAAGATATCCAGGCCTTGTAGTTTAATATTAGATTATAAACCTTTGCACATGAAGAAAACATATTCTTTAATGTGCCATAACGGAAATATTTTACATTCTTTAATAATTTGCCCAATTAGCCAACTGGGAAAAAAAGAAGCAAGCAAATTGTAAAGTCCAGTTTGAAGCGACGCGCTTCAAACTGGACTTTTTCTTTCCCAGTTTGAAGCGTGTTTGAAGCCACACGCTTCAAACTGGGGAAAGGCAAGGAGATCATTTGTGATGTGCATTTAAAGGAATGGTGAGAAAATGTTCTGCAAATCCATCACTGCACTCAGGATCCAGTCCTTGGTTACTAACAAAGGCATGGCATTGTAAACGTTTCTGTTTTGTAGCTGTTATGCTTAATCTTCTTTATTCACAGGGTGTTAGTGAGCTGTAAAAATATCGTATCGTCTATGAATTTATCCTGAATCAATCAATACAAATCTGAATGTGCCTGACGCATTCGTTTTTAAACTTGTAAATTATTTGCTGATAGCTAAAGATTCAAACTCCCAGATACTGTGTTGAACTCCCATGGATAAACCTCGCAATCGTGATGGTTCTTCAAAGTCATCATACCCAGGTTGAAAGGGTGAGACAAAATAACTTCCTGGTTTTGAATGTACATGTATGCATGCAGGCATGATTAACATTTCATCACATGTTGTAAGCTGAAGCATGCATCAATGTGACCAGTGTATGCGAGGGTTTTCAGTGTGAGAATGGAGCTTTACTATCTGAAAGCCTCAAATCAATTTACTCAAAATGACACTATTCAGCAAGGGTATGCATGTCTAACTCCCAATGTCATGGCATCCCAGTATTTTCTGACATATCTGACCAAAAATCTGTTAGACAGCATGCTCTATATTAGAGCTTGGAAAGAATGACACACTGGAACCATTCAGCACATCAGAATGTGAGTGGCCTCTGGTCTGATAAGAATTATTAGAATTATTGGAATCTCAAGACATTTCATACTTTACCTGATCCGCACCAAAAGGGGTGATGTTGGACTTGACCGTACCAACCCCTAACGCGATCAGTATGAGTCCACAGTAGACTGCGGGTCTGCAGTATGGTGTGCGAGCATTGCAGGTCACGTTGTTTGGTGGGGGGAAGCTGGTGTTTAGACATTCAGGTGCTAGTACGATAAATTGCCCCTGATCCCCGCATAGATTCTGCATTGTGTCCTCATCAGAAATAAATGGGAAAAACAACATGCCAAGGAAGTAGAAGACCAAGCTAAGAGCAATGGTACAGAATTTCCCAAGGTATGCATCTGCTAGCCAACCACCGAACGGTGAGATCAGATAGGTGATTCCCATGAACAAAAGGGGTGCCTGGCTCGCCTCGGCGCCATCCCAACGAAACGGGCTGGTGTTGAGGAACAGAACCAGATTGGATGTGATGCCATAGAATGCAATCCTCTCCAGGGACTCGGCCAATAGGATAGCTGCACACGCCAGCCGTCTCCCCTGGAACACTGATGGTGCGGGTGCGTTCACAGTCCCAGAGTTCAACAGCGGGGTCACCTCATCAGCATCCCTGTCGTCTGCCATTCCTCTCGCACGTTCCTCTCTGCTTCCCTCTGAGTTCCGACCTGTATGGAAACATGGGGCAAAGTTTAGAAAAACAACGTTAAAATCGTTTGTTGCCAAAGTTCAAAGGATGTTTACAGCAGTTGTACTGGCTGAAATTGTTCAGCATGTGTACAAATTGTAACTTACCCACATAGGGAACTCCAAACTAGCTTGAGCACAATGCTCAGACTTATAAACAGCAATCATGTGATAACAGCGCGGGGATAACATACCTTTCAATCTTGTAAACACGTCTGCCGATCCCCCGTTAACCGAATAAACTTGTGTACGTCCGTGAGTTTCTTTCTGAAACCCTGGTTCAATACTCAACACTCTGACAGGAGAAAAGTATAAGCAGAATGAAAACACAAGAGTGTCAGAGTCACCGCCAACCACATGACCCGCGCCCCGCGAGCCCACCGTAACGCGCGTGCGCGCAATCCTTGGCAGATCTACAAGGTGGTGGATCGGTGCGCATGCGGGTTCCAGCCTCTCTGCCAGCTCATCCACCTGCTCTGAACTCTGTACCCGGAAGCAGAAGTCGCCCCCACAAGGAAGTGATACTGTCTTGTTTTGGTTTTTGCTTCTTGGCTTTTGACGTTTCATGTTTTGCTCGCACACATAAGGACGCGACAGGGGCGTGGGGCAAAATAACGGTGGTACTTAAATCGCAACTTCTAATATGCTGTATGAATTCAGTATATGACAGAGCATATACATATGCAGATACCTGTTGTTGCATCATTTAAAGAGGGACTAAAGCAATTTGACTCAAGTGCTTACCGTGGCATGGTGCTAGAGAGAGCAGACATTGCCAGCGCGGTGGGCTGTTGCAGACCTTGGCATAGTGGGCATATGATATTGCCCTTAAACATGCAATGTGTTTTGTTTTAGGAACTGCAACTGATTTGTCTTTTATATGGTGTGGTATGTAGACCTGGTCGAAAGATCTGCATCAGTGGCGTTATGAAATTACTCTTTCTTGCCTGCCTAAGTCCAAAAACGGGGAACTGCACCACAGCTGAGAGGATAAGGTAATTTACTTTCAGATAAGTGTAGGAAGTATGTAGCCGATACTAGACTGTGACAACCACAATCCTTTAAGAGTACACGGGGAAACTGACCAACGTGTGGCTACAACCCACCAACAAGTGGCCCTGCACAGATAGGACATCAGGGGAACACAAAAGTACAAGTACAGGTTATTTTGATGTTAATAAACAGATGATACCTGTCTAATTGTCTGCTACTTTAACTAACTTTAGTCATATTGCAATTAAGTAATTTGGATTAAAAAAAATAACTGGTTTATTGACGTGCCTACTTAACCTATACGTTTACTGATGTCTGTCATCGCAGGGCTCACGTTGAATCTGCCGGCCACATTTGTGTGCTTCGAGATGCATCAGAATTCAAATCTTCTGCTGAGGTGGCCAAGTTGGTCACTCAGAAACCTCCCTTCGATGGTGCACTGGCCATACATCTGTACAAAGCAGGGAGGCTGCTCTTGGGTAATTCAACTCATTCAATCGTGTTCTCTTTCCAAATCACATTTGTGTTAACGTCATTCCTGTAAACAAGGCACTACATCCGTCCCTCTATTTACCTCTCCCGCTGTATGTTGTGTTGACTTTGACACCAGATGTCCCCGTGCCCTTTGGTGTTGTCTTTGGAGGAACAGATATCAATGAGGATGTGAAAGTGGAGCACAAGCTCGTGGTTATGAAGCAGGTGCTGCTGAAAGCCAGGTGACGTACATGCAAATGACCCTCTTCAATGTATATACATCATTGAGAGATTCACCATCACTGCGACACAATGTACAAGGACAACATATTGTCGTTTTATATAGTAGCTGTTATCTGTTAATACAAGGTATACGTAAGTATCTGAAGGCATATTCATATAAATGTGTGTGTATATATATATATATATATATATATATATATATATATATATGTGTGTAACTGAATTAAGACAGTGAGGCAAGGAAAAAGACAGATTAATGCCAAATCCACAGCAAATTAGAAATAACAGTTCTTCTAATGCAAGTCTTCTAATCCAATTGTATTGAACATTAGATGGTTTGGAGGCATTTTGATGAATTGAGAGTACCCCATTATATCCCAGAGACACCATTCAAAATCCCTTTCTAGATTTGGATTATTGTACCAAATATTTAAGGCTCAATCAATCAATCACCCTGGTTAAACAGCTGTGTATTTTATTCCTCATATATTTTGTGCTGAAAGTTGCTTTATATATTTTTCTGCTGTATTTGCCCATTTAAAGGCGGCAAGAAACACATCTATACACCTGTAGGGGGTGGGAGAACAGGGTGGATCACAGTCTCATGACTTTAGAGCATCTGAATTATAGCTCCTCCTGCTGTTACCAGTTCTCATTATCCTTTTATAGATCTCGATCAGGAAATTGCAACTAACAGGCAGACTAACAGACTGCAATCCCATTGCAAAATGCAATATCTTTCTACTAGGCTTGGCTTGAAATGTTTACATATTTGATTTGCTCTGATTGATTTAGTAATGACGTTATTTGCTCTGAGATCAAATACAAGAGAAGTTCATATTTTGTGTTTCCACTTGGAAATGGATCATTAGATCGTAGTAGAACTGGGCATGTGTGATAATTCCTATTTGTTTTCTTGAATCAGGTTTGCTGTCGCCTTCACTGCCAAGATGAAACAAATGGCGTATGTAGTCCTGGTATGCTTCAACTACTAGCACACATACTTGTCATTCTTGTTATAAGTCAGTGTCATTTTGTTTAGTGGCTAACTAAGCACCTTAGATTAACATAAATAAATAGCAATCAATACTAGTTTGAATCTATTTGGACCTATTTCACGACTTATCATTGTTTGTGTTACCGTAGAGTCTGTGAACACAGTGAAAAAAATGTCTTCTTTAAAACATTGTTTGTTTATATACATATAGTTTATGAGCATGTTGTGTTGGAAATATGGACCCAAACCACTAGACTATCACAAAATACTGCCCCATCACTAAGATAAGATAATAAGGTATTATAACCAACACCACTGTGTTTTTCATTTCTGATTCGATTCCTCTGTCCTCAGCAGGCAGACACAGAGTTCAGGCACTGCCATACTTTTTATTGTGCTGGAAAAAAATACCCATTACAATCCTTCATTGGATTTCCTTATGGAGCAGATCTGACACCTGTGATAACATCCATTCCATTTCCGCCACCTCTTCCGTGATCCACTCGCGGTCGCTCCTTCGGCGTTTAGCAATGACTTCCTCCTATAGTTATCTTCGGGGGTTGATCATTATAAAAATGATAGTGGGCCAGGAACGAGTTCACTTTGTCCCTTGGTGACCGATATTATCTATGGCAAAGGAAAATGTGACTAAAAAGGAATTACATTTTGCCTGTGAATAGTACATGTGTTTCTAATACTCTTGACAATACGCTTCCATGGTCTCCCCAGCGTTCCCCGAGCAGCAAGATCTACGTTCAGCCCCAAGGTAAGCCAAGCCCAGCTGTAAACCTGCTGTCCCTTTGCTGTTGCTAAGCCCTTACTTTTCATTGCCAGGCTTGTGTTAGCTCTTTATGGACATAATGACAGTCTGATTGTTTTGTTTTCCTCTTGTTTACATATTATACAACTATTAACACAGAATTATTGCTATAATTGCTACAGTTGTTTATGCTTTCTTTCCATGCTAGCTGTTCTGTGACGTTATTTGATGTTTTGTTGTGCAGGCATTAGGACTGAGGCCACTGAGAAATTCTCCTGGGGTGAATTCTTGAAGAGCTCAGGTATGACTACAAAGATATATTTGTGTCCCTTCATTAATCAGAAGCTAATCACCAGCTGCTATCTAAACCTGGATTATTATCATTGTCATGAATATCTAGCTATGTATTGTTATGGGTTTTAGGTCATATTTACATTGACCTCTTAGTAAGACCATCAGGGTTTTCTTGTTTTCTTATTCTTATACTTCCTTGATGACATTCAACTGACACCCTCACTCGGTTACTGAGTCTATTAGCCAGCCAAGTACATGGAATATCCAAACAATGTGCACGCCTTATTTTCAACAGCTTAAAATATTGACGTTCAATTGTCTTCCTCAATGTCTGACTCTCTCACAGTTCAAACGTTGTCGGCGGATTCATAGCAACAGTGTTGGAGTCTGTGTAATTCCAAACTTCATACAATATGGAATATGAAAAGCCTTTTCTTGGACCTTCTCGGTATCTCCCCCATAGTTGTTACACAGCAGGGGGCTGTGGTAGTGATGACGATGGGGGAGGGAAGGGAGGCCGGGGGGGAGGAGGTCTCCCTTTCAAGAGTCTTGAAGGCCTGAGTTAAAAAAAGAAAAGTCCCTTATTTCTTAGGTTTGCCATCGTGTGTTTACATTACTGCATAAGTTTAATCAGATTCTGTTTTTTTCATATATAAAATGTCATACCGTTCTACACACTTTACTCTGCTTTCAAGCATTCATTTGCCACACAGCTTTTCTTAGTGAATAGTATTGAATCGAGTATCGATTTTTTAATCTAGTCTTAACCCCCAAGGATCGAATTGAATCGTGAGATACCGAAAGATTCACACCCTTAGTCTTGTCTACAGTCGTCCTGTTCTTAAATAAATATATGATGAGCATCTCGGCACTGTACTGCATTTCCCCACCCCCACCCCTAACTACACATACACCCACACACACATAGGGTAGATTCTGAGCTGTAAATTGGACCTTGTGGGATAATGTCTATCGCCCGCTGGGGGAGACCCATGCCAGGTGATGAATCTCTGTCCGGCATAGGGCCATTCCTCAACATAGCTCTGAATAATCAGTCATACTAATGGCCCCATGTCTATTGTTACACTTTAAATTCAAGTCTCAGTTGCTCTATTTTTTTAAAAAGTGATGAAACCCTGGTTGTGTTTTGTTCATCCTTTTTTCATATCGTTGCGTTGCTGTTTTGAATTTCTCTCAGTAGTTGAATCGAAGAATTTTCTTATGGACAACTATTCTACGAAACGTATGATGCCCGATTCCTACAATAGGAGCATTCGGTTGCACCAAAAGCCTCTGCCTTCCTATCTGTCACGAGAGTCCACTGTATGCAAGTCCATCCTGTTACAAAACGCACGCTTCCTCACACTCGATTCCGCCCTTAACCCTCCTGTTATGTTCGTTTGTCAGGAACAGCAATGGTGTTCCCGGGTCAATTTGACCCGGTGCATATTTATCATCCAAAAGATGTCCTAAACCCAAAAAAATCCTAACAAGCAGTGTGAACATGTCATTACTAACTCCATTAGTAACTATTCTATCAATATTTAGTGCAATAGTGTTCCTTACCTCTAACAGGTAATGGTTCAATTAGGATAATTCAATCGTTTTTTTCATTAAAAAAAAAAGATATTTGTTCAAACTTTTTATTTTTATGTTTCACCACTTTATTACAATTTAGGCCTGAAAGGCGCCTCTAAATTAAATGTATTATTATTATTATTATTATACCTTTCATCCACTGTGATATTAGGGCCTGGGTTATAGAGTAGTGAAAGTTGCTCTACCCACTTGTCCCACACTGTCCTAACAGCTGCCAGCTTGTCTCTCTCCCGTCTACCAGCCTTTGTCTCTCGATTATCAAATCTGATTACTCTGGAGAATATGTGAAAAGTCTCCAGAGACATTGTGGCTCGAAATATAGCCCTGCCTGTCTCTGCATCCCACAGACTGGCTGTCGATTCATCCTTGGACTTATAGACCCCAGCCAGGATGAGGAGCCCCAAATACGCATCTAAAAGTTTTTTGTCCAGCTCCTTCCACTTCTCCCCAAAAACACGTCTCCCTCATAGATTAGTCATTTCCAGAATGATTTTCTGTATTGAATTTGGCATGACCAGCTCAAAAGTTGCCTTGATGTCAGTCACACGCGTCACTGCCATCCTAGTGGGCCCTGGCACTGTCTTTATTATATTTTCTGCAGACAGTTTCGCCTGACTCATATTTGGGGATGAAGACCACTGTATTTCACCATGTTTTGACATGAATGTCTTGCTAGGAGGAATAGGAATAGCAATTCCCTCATCTGGTTCAAAATCAGATTCATTAGAATCTGATTTTTTAGCTCAAGATCGTCTTCGTCTTCAGACACATCCTCCTCTATTTCACTGTCATGATCAGTGATGAAGTCCCGAGCCTCCTGGACTGTCATCCATTTGCTTCTGCTGCTCATTTTGTAAAGGTCTGCCTGACAGAGTGTAATGTTGGTAGGACTCCCATGCAGAGAATATTTGATATGTTTTGACCCTCCCCTGTTGAGTGTCCACTTGTTGATATGTCTCACAGTTGTAAAGAAAGAATTAGTCTGACATTTCTGACACCCTTTTACCTCCAGTTTTACTGCTGGGTCAAATTGACCCGAACAGTATCTCTGTGATATAAACATGCAGGGGGTGGTTGCAAATATGTGAGATGAACTATTTTCATAGTATATGTTGATTACACTAATTAAGGCAAGCAGAAGAAGTTTCATACTGAAAAAATACTTGTAACTATTTTTCCTAGATCTTCAAACTTTAAAACGGGTCAATTTGACCCGGAACATAACAGGAGGGTTAAGTGCCTCCAACCCGATATGAAAGCAAAGGGACTGGTGGCCCTCCGTGCTCTGGTGCTCCGACCATGCGGAGACACACAGCACATCTTCTCGGCGATAGAAGTGAGCTTTTGTATCTTCTTGTTGCTGTTAAGTACAGCAGGGGTTATGAGAAGGGCACACAAATGCATAGATATTTAGTAATCCTAAACTATACAGATATAATACACAGATACAGATATAATGAAAATATTGCATAAATATCTACCCCTATTAGCTATCTATTACATGTTGCCAAAGTGACCATTACAATTTGTTTGATAATTGAGGACATCTTAGTCAGGGCTGCCTACAGGTAGACTGCGGACGTTGGTACTGGAACCCAGAGCCTTCGGCAGGGAATCAAAAAGCCCTAACCACTAGACTATCCTTCACCTATAAGTGAAATCTACACGTGGTTATCTTCAACAAAGCACATGCATTCACCGAATCTAAATGTGATGTTTTCAATGTTGTCATGTTCTCCTCTGTCTGTGTTGCATTGAAATCCCGCCAGAGCATGTAAACAAACGTATGAACACACCAGCATGCAGCATCTCACTGATACACCAACAGGGGGTCTATACAGATCACAGTGTCCTTCTGAAAATCAAAGCTGAATCCTCAAATATGTGTTTTGCATACTACCCTCTGAACCGCGAAAAAAAAGAAGTTATTTCCCATGCTGTGAAAGATGAATTGTTTTTGTTGCGGTGGTTTTTTGTCTTCTTTGAGCGCCCTAGTCTACCGCCCGCTAAGAGAGGTCTTTGCCCTTGTGTGCTTTTTTGACGTGTTAACTATTATTTTCAGACTTGTTCTGAGGTAGTGTCAACATTGTGTTTACCTTTGTCTGTGTGAAAGTCAGTGACTGGATAACTCTGTCAACTATGAGACCCTTTTATTTTGAAAATCCCTCGCTGTGTTTCCCTCCACCTCACTGTCATCCAAAGATACCTTTTAATAGCATTTAAAGAGCCTACCTTATCCACCTGATCTGGACTTATGTGTCAGCAGGGGATTCAGACCAATGCACACTAAGAATGCCACTCTACTGGACTTGCACTGTGCACATGTTATCTAGCGTTAATTCTAAGTATCGGTTTCGATTTCTCTGTTTATCAAAACACATGCCATTGTAGTTGATTACAGGTGCTTCCCCAGCCTAGCAACCTTGCGTGCCTCAAACCTATTTCATTCTATCAGGGTCAAAGTCAAACATCAGGGATCAAAGAGGGATTTAGTCACACAGAGTCCTGTTCTTTTCGTCAGCACAGTGGCCTAGCTTCTTATAGTAACTGTTAACTAATCTCACCGTTTCAAATCCACGGCACAATAGGCACGCAGTGTCAGGAGCACTGCATGAAACATGATCTCATTGCTACCCATCACCTTCGTCTGTGTACAAACGCTGCATTTAAAGAAGGTTAAAAGAGTCAAGTACACAGCCAAGTTCACACCCAAACTTCAGTCTTCTGCTACTTTTGATTTGAGCAGTCGTTAATGATGTCTGATACCATCCTCTTTATGCCCTGTCCTGGAGGAATTTCATTAAAGTCTAAGTCAGTGCCGGTCACTAACAAGTAGTTCTTAGCTTCCCATCGGGAGGTCTTCCTGCAGTTAACTACCTTTTAATGCCATACTCTAGAATTATGTTGAGCCCGGGTCAATTCAAAGTGCGTTGAAAGACTGGAGGTTCCAGCAGGTCTGATTTGGACGAGGGTCCATAGCGGACGATGTCATCACAGCATGGTTAGTTATTGGGGTCAGGTTTCAGCTCCTTTCTGTCACTGCCTGAATGTTCGGGTGTGCCTCCGTGTTTTTTTGCCCCCTTATGGTGAGGAGTGCTGTACCTCTGCCAGTCCCCACACACTAATCTCCAGAACGAGCATGAAAGGCTTTAATCTTTGAAGAGGGCTGATCTGGTGTTGGCTGGCACGCGGCCAGCTTCCCCGAAACATGTTGATGTTGTTAGCGTGCTATTACAGTCATTTTTAATCTCAGGCTGTTGACTGAGAAAATTGTCGGCCCGGCTGTTTAGGGCCGGCTAGCATGGCAGCATGGCTGATTAGTCTGCAACCTTGCAGTGCTCCTACCAGCCAGCCCGTCCGGTGGGTGTGGGGGCCGCTACGATCAGAATTATGGAGGAACATTAGTCATCGCCGTTGTGTCTTCCGTGTGACCTTGCATGATGTATTGCTTTCATTATGGCCGGTTGTCGTTTGGATGTTCATTATTCGGTTTCTGTGACACCGTGGTACTGTTCTGCCTCCCACTGCCCTCCCCACCCACTTCATTCACAAACGCTCATGCAAACGTGCACGCGCGCAACGTCCACGCTACCATTTCAGGTTTGAGCGGCGCCCGTGCGGAGCAGCATCGCATCTTCCTGTTGGTCTGTGGACTGAGGAGGGTGAAGGACCCTCTCTACCTGGCGGAGGTGTTCACAGGTACGCCAGGCTGCTCGCTGCACCACAAGCGATCCACTGCATGGAACAATGCTAAGACCCTCCGCAGGAACCGAACGTGAGTCTGTGGAGAGGAGGCCTGATGCGTTTTCCTGGCATCGCTTTAGATCCACTCAAGCCTTAAGTGGATGAGGTAAATCCCAAGATATACAAAGCTGTTTGTGCGGCTTTGCTGCCCCGTCGGGGTGTTGAGTGAGAGTGAAATGGCGACTTGTGGCGCTGCAGGGCCACACGTTATCTGATGAAAAGCACCAAAAAAAACAATGTTCAAATAGCTTTCTGTCCCTGTTTACCCTGCTAGGGACACCGTGGGGCAGTTTAGGTGCAGAGAGCTTTTCTCTGCACCAATTCAATTGAGAACACTATTGGCTTTTCTCTGAATGATTAAGCTTGTACGATGACTTCTTCTGTGAAAACAACAACGAGAGACCTGTCTACATTCTCCTACCAATTTAGTTTTGCAATTCTCAAAACCAGAAAAAACATTGGGCCGTTTGATATTTGAATTCGGGCCTAATTGATTCTTCTTCCTCTGTCGGTTTGCTTCCTTTGTTTCCCAGAATGGCACCGTGAGGATCCTCTCAATGTCCTGGTTATAATCGGACCTGAGGTGAGTGCGAGGTCGGGATAACGTCAGTCTGTTTACATGCACTACGGCCTATTTTAAGCCCACACGGGCGCCCGACAGACCGGCAAAGGAACACACCAGCATCACTGCGCCTTGCCAATTGAATTAAGCAGCCTGGGCATCCCGATAAAAGGGCCCCTCGGACCTGCATCTGTCTTCAATATCGCGCCCTGTCGTCACGGTTTGAGCACTGTGAGGAAGTTACACACTAACATGCCGTGGGAATACCGACGGTGGCCTCTAATTGGATATATTAGGCACCGGCATTAACTGTTGAGCTGGAATTATGGTCGACATTGAGCTGGAAGTCTGCTGCACGCTGTGGGGAGGGGAGGGCAGACTGCAGATGAGGGGCAGCGGTCGGTCTGTCTGTCTGCAGGGAGCCGGTCAGACGGCAGCAGGCGGGGGAGCTGTTGGACAGTACAGCACTAAGGAAGGCCCCAGCCATGAGTGACTCGGATAACGCTTTCCCCCATCCTGCTGTTGAACGCAACGGCTCGGCAATGTTGTACATTTAAACATACAAATATGGATGGATTAAAGACCAGTGGATTGAACTGTTGACCTTCCTGGTGGTTCTGCAGAGCGAGGTTATATACTTATCCCCAAACCCTTTTTCAACTTCTGGTTTCTTCCCCCGGTTTGATTGAGTTGTAGGGATTTATTTCCCGACTTAATTTGACTTTCTTCTAAAACTTGCCTTGCTATGACACCAAAGTATCTTAGAGCCTTTTCTCTTCTTCAAACAGCGGTGTCAGACTAAAGGTATGTTCTGTTTCATCTCTCCAACATCTTGATCACGGCCGGCCTGAGACACGCTACGTCCTGCTATCTCCTTTTGTAGATAGCAGCTGCTTTACCCTCCGCTGTGCTTTGTGCCATTGTGATTACAGGCTTCTGTGGAAGCTGAGAAATGTGATATTTTAAGGAATATAATTAATGTTGACATTAACGAACATCTCGCAACCTTAAATCAGAAAGTCTTTGTACTTTCATTGATTATAAAAAGGAAAATGTATCCAAGCCCAAATGACTTCATTAATAACGAATGAGAACACTTGACATTTCAAATTGGAAGATGAACATTCCAATAAAAGCAATTTCTTAATAATAATTCATTATAAATTCTAACATCATCCATGGATGGGTGAGGTTTTTACAATGCTGCTGTAAAACCAGAATGACCTAACTGTTGTCCGACTTTGATGCCACCTTTTCTATATAAAACACTAACTTCATCTACTACCACCTACCCACCAATAGACACAGCCTGCCTGCCAGCATCTTTGACCTAAATTGCTCTGCGAGGGCCTTGCTTTCGGCAGGC
Organism: Gadus chalcogrammus; assembly: GCF_026213295.1. Lineage (NCBI taxonomy): Eukaryota > Metazoa > Chordata > Actinopteri > Gadiformes > Gadidae > Gadus > Gadus chalcogrammus. The sequence goes on from NC_079417.1 coordinate 19,845,440, forward strand.
TAATGCAGGCAAATCCCACATAGCAATTAATCAGCTTGGCCTCCCACCCACCCACCCAGCCTCCCCTGACCCCAATCTCCAAACATGCAAGATTTCCGCCCAATGTTGGGTGGTGATTTGAAAATGATTGAGACAGTGTTTACCCCCTGCTTCTGATTAGGTCGTTGCGGGCCAAGCTTGTGTGCCTAATTAAGGAATTGTTTGACTACTTTTTTTCGTTCTGCCTTTGTGTTTTCCGCAGATTGATTCTGCGCTCACAGAGGAGGTGGAGGCCGTTGCTCAAAGGTAAGGCCTCGCTGTTGTTGGTTTGCGCTGCGCACACGGCACCAGACTCTGGATCCGTCGTGCTGATTGGCAAGCCGTTGCTCGCTTGCGAATGACTATTGCATAGATTTATCTACTAGCCCCCCCGTCCCTATTTATCCTGTGTGTCCCTAAACATAAACAAACATAGATTGCATCTGCCATAATGTGAATCAAATTGAAATCTGCTTGAAGATCCTCCTGGTATCTTCTTATTCTGGCAAAGCTGTTTTCTTTGCAGCCTCTGCCCCCCTTCTACTCTCAACTTTGTGGAGACAGGAAGCTGTTCTCTCTGGTCTCAGCTTACAGAGCTTGTACCTGCACTCTGAGTGCATGTCTCACACACACTGCCCCCGAGCCTGTCACCACTGCTCTGCCTCATTCACGCTCCCGTGAGCCTCCCGCGAGGCTCCAGTGATTCAGGCTGTTATGAGCCCCCCGCCCACCCATACCCTACTTCCACGTTTTTGGCAGGCGGGCCGGGGTCTTCCTGGCCCAGGGGAGGAGCCAGCGGGAACTGCATGCGGTGGTGCGGAGGTGCTTCGCCGTGGTCAACAGCTCCATCTCGGAGGGCATGTCGGCGGCCATCTTGGAGGTATACCTGATACCACCACCCCAGTTTATCAGTATCATTAGCAGTGGAGGACGTTATTAATTAGCTAACAATGAATGAATATTTAAAGCTGTTTCAAGTGAGAACCGATGTCTTTCCTCACCTAGTGCATGCTCACGTGCCAGATCCTTCTCTGTCTACTTGGGTGTGTTCAATTTATCCAAATGAAGGGCTTGCCTCCGAACTTTCCCTCCCTCTCAGTGAGTGAACTCATAATCCAGCTAATCTCTTTTAAAACTGTAGATTAGGACAATCCACAGAGGGTTTACACTCTGTTTAAGAAGTTTCACTCAACAGCCTGCTGGGGAGATTGGAACTAAAAGAGACGCATAATTCCCAGAGAGCGAGCCAAGTCACCGCCGGGCTGAGAAGCCTGGCTGCACATCTGCTCGGGCTTAATCAGGCCTCGTTCCCATCAAGGTAGCGCCCCGAAAGTATTTACGAGGAGGTGACTAGCCTTGATTAACTATTCGTCAAGCGCTGAATGAATAGCCTGGGAACAGTAATAGCAGGGCGAGAATTAAAAAATGCTGCCTCTATATTTAATCAATGTCCGATCCACATCAATCCTACACCAATGTTTGGCCCTTTTCCGATGATATGCTGCATCGGATAGATTTTATCGCCTGCATTCCTTCTAATTTCTTAGCGAGCATCTGACATCATGCAGAATGAGAATTATTCAGATCAGGTTCAGGTCCAATTTCATGCGTGAGCTTAGATCCAACACGTATTTGACCCCTGTCCGTGCGACCGTACGAACCTTCAGAAAGAAATCCGAAGCGAGCATGGACGCATTCGATGTGAACCTCTGAGCCACGTGTCTCCCTTCCCCCGGCAGGCCATGCATCTGGAGGTGCCTGTGGTGGCCAGGGACATCCCGGGCAACGCTGCGGTCGTCCAGCACGAGGTCACCGGCCTGCTGTACTCCAGCCCGCAGGTACAGACCTCCAACACATTCACTAAGCCCTGATGAGCTGCGACACAGAGGCCACTGTAAAGCCCAGCAGAGCAGAGCCTACCGACATGAGTCGGACTGCAGAGCAACATGCAGCTACGGAGCACCTTCCTCCCACTGATTCCAAGAGCAGCACTTGCACCAGAAGTTGTCCCAGAAAAAACATTTGTGCTGCTATTGAGAAAACTTGAAGCCGCTTTGACAATCTTCTTTAAATTTCCCATCGTTAGGCTGATCTATATGGGCAACATACAACAAAGGGGCTACTGATGTCTCTGCAGTGGGGGTGATTAGATATGAATCAGAGGGCCTTCTGGGACAGACTATAAGGTGTCAGCCCAAAACGCCACACTGATGCAACGCTCAGCAGCGAGCAGGCAAGGGGTACAATGATACGCCCGGGGAGGGGGGAATGGGGGGGGGGGGGAGAAACAGATCTTGTTTGGGAGCATAACAACGACCAGGACTCACTTTCTCAGTCTCGACGCCACAGTCGTGACAGAAGAAGATGGGGCGCTCTCTCTGCGGCAGGGGGGTCAATTGAGTGCTCAGAAAAGGGCTGAAGAAAAAGCATTGCTTGGATGAACGTCTCACAGACTCTGGAGTTCAGATCAACATTGACCTCGGCTGAGAAAGTATGGATGAGCGTTGAGTGAGGCACTCATCTAGTGTTACTTTTCAAACCCCTCCTTGAAAGGACGTTGTCTTATGGAGTGATTTGGCCGGTAGGTCAGCTGCTCTCAACCGTAGAAGAGGCAGAGAGAGCGGCGGGAGTCCAGTGAGGGACGTGGTACACAGAGGGTGTAGTGATTAGACTCACATTGCCTCGTGAGCACGTAACCCGCACTGTAATCCTGTTGCTGAGGATTTACGGAGCTCAGGTCACTCTAGACTAGAGCACTCCATGAGAGAGCCTCTTGCAAACACAGGAGGGCTGCTTGCAATGGCCTTCTGGTCTGGCTGCGGGCGAGGCTTTAAGGGCCTGCTGACTCACCCTGCAGCAGTGAAGGCCGTAGGCAATCTGCAGAGCCCGTGCCATGCTACATTCCTCGGCTACCTTGGTGGTTTCTCTAAGCTTCCTGGCCCGGAGTGATGCAAAACTTCAGAGGCCCAGAGGGGGGCCTCTCGCTAGATCTTATTTATCACACAGGGGACGGCATCAACATTCACTAGGCCTTTGCTCTATCACCACACACACAGACACACACACACACTCACAGACAGACACACATACACGCACACACACACCCATCTTGATTCCTCACTCCTGCTTCTCAGCTGGTGCGATGGAGGGTTTGTTTACCAGACGCCGTCACTCTGGCGAAGTTTGCCTGCCATCGTGTGCCAACGAGAGATGGCAGCTCTCGGGTTGGACCGCCAAAGACGGTTGGACGGCCGTGCGGCTGGGTTGATGTCCCCGACAGATGTCCCCGCCAATTAAGAGACGTCCCCACCCCCTTCACGTTGTTTATATAGCCGTAAATCTTTATAGTCTACTACTATAATCTTTAGTCTCAGTCGCGATGCCATGTGTATGATTGTACATAGGGGTTTTATTCTATATTTATACAGCGAGGAGGAGAGTGGGAGCAGGCGGGGGGGGGGGGGGGTTGGGCGAGCGTGAGATGAAAGCCTGTATGCAGCGAAACTGATCTATATCCCTCGCTTTGCCTCCGTCCCTGCCAGGAGTTTGTTTGCCAATCGCAGAGGCTTCTGTCGGACGGGGAGCTGAGGGAGAGGCTGGTGAGGACGGCCAAGCTGTACGTAGAGCAGCAGCACAGCGTGGAGCGGGAGAGGGAGACCTACCACCGCCTGGTCCAGAGCCTGCAGTGAGACCACAACCTTCTCAGGAAGCCAGACCCACCAAAACGTATGGAACTCAGAAGGGTTTTTTCGTAATAGCCCACTCAGGATTCACCGAGTGCCTTTCTATGGAAAACATGTTTACGCAAAGTCGACGCAAAGACATTAGCTTTAAAAGAAGGATGTTTCACGTTTCTGGTTCCAATAAGCAATGTTATTAAATGTCTGAGAGAATTCAGGAAATATAAAAAATATACAATATGTATCATGTGTCTGTAGAGCATATCTCCAACAAAGTCTTAATAATGCTGGTATTTTTAAACCAAAGAGTTGAAGTGGGTGCAATGCAATTATTCATTTTTTGGTCAATCTATTTTGGGTAAAACATTTTATGCCAATAAATCTTTAAACAATATGCATTAAAAGTGACTTTACTCTTCTAAATTGTATGTGTATGGGTAATTCATTTGTTCATGGGATTTCAAATATTCTGATGTTATTGTTTGTTGAATAATTAATTCTCCAGTTCTCTAGTTTAAAGTAAGCGTATTGCAAACTTTTTTTACTTTTCCATTTTCAGTACTGCATGTGACGTAAAACTCCATCGCTAGAACACACTTAGACTGAGAATGTCCGACAATACGTCTACCATCCCGGTTTCTACGGCGACTACATCCATTTTTCATGAAGTGCATCTGTTCGGTTGAGTCACACGGCCACACTACAGTCAAAGCCCTGGGTGAAAACACAATTTGGTGTTCAGGGTAGAGGGTCGGGAAGGTGCATGTAATTTATTGTCACAGACGTTGGTTGTGGCTGCAAGCAAACATGAAACAAATGCTCGCAAACGGAAGCCCAAGATGTCTCTGGTCAACCATCACCTGTCCAACAACAACAGGAGCACGTCGGAGATGCACACATTCATGTCCACATTGTGTTTACTGACTGAAGATTTCAATATTACAGTTGTAATGAGATTTGTTTTACACATTGCCAATTCATTGACAGTTTCCCCTTTTCAGAGCATTTTAATGTGGGTTTGAAAGATAAGCTCAACGAATATATATATATATACTATATGTGAGACAGTGAGTAAAGACCGTATGTTAATAACACTGTACTGAAACACGATGTACTTCCAGCAGTCCTTGGAACAATAACTTCACAGAAACACAACTAAATTGCTGTGCTATTTGTTGCATAGAAAATAGAGCTAAAGGCAATATTTAAGATAATACATTTTTTAATGTAAAAGAAACCAGACAGGGTTTATACACAGATCAACTCAAATGTACAATGAAAGTTGGAGACCTGGAACGAATAAGACAAAAAAACTCTCATAGACCTCCATTCACATGGGAGATCAGAAAAGTTCCGGATAAGTGGTACATCACATATTTTAATAACTTTGAAATCCAAACCATTGCTTATTAGGTGCTGTGGTGTCATACCAGCACATCAGTGCAAAACTGTACAGCACAATTGTTCAACATGCAGTGTGGTCATGTGGTGCCTTGCAATGTGCACATAAAAAGTTCCACAAGCCTAGCAGTCCGGAGAGTACAAACACGGGCCCGGTTGACAGTATTCACAATGATAAACAGTGCATTTACAGTGGATAAAGGCCTTGGTAGGTAATGCAATTAGGCCCATGTGCCTTGCGACATCACCATTTTCAACAACAAAGCAAAGGCATTGAGGTGATCAAAGCCGCATTTCCTCCAGGTGCATACGAGAGGTCTGAGGGTCTTTATTGGTCATCACAGCTGGTCCTCAGGCTCTGTGACCGGCCCTTGGGGATGCTGCTTGTCGTGGCTGCTCTCCTTCCCCACCCAGTGGATGCCCTGGTGGCCGTTCTGCTGAGGCGAGTGCTGGCGCTCTAGCGTGGAGAAGGTGGTGAACTGGACCCTCTTCCTCTTGCTGGTGGGCGAGTGCAGGGAATCGCCCCCAAGGTGCTTGCTCCGCATTGGCCCCCCGCACCCAGGCGGAGGGGAGTCTGTGAGCGAGGCCAGGCAGCTGGGCCGTCTGGACAGGGAGGCCGTCTTGTCTGGCCCGATGTCCATCACCGTGGTGGCGGTGTGGTTGTCCTGCTGCAAGGGGCTGCCCGGCACGCTCATCACCAGCTCGGCGTCGGTTCCCAGCCACACCCAGTCGTGCCGGTGGCCCGTGGGCTCCGGGCCGTGGGAGGGTGGCTTCTTGTGCCTGAACTTCACCACGTATGAGACGCAGTTCCCCAGAAACACCAGGATGGCCAAGCAGAAGACCCCCAGCAGGGCATACATGCCGATCTCCAGGTCTGTGAGCGGCCTGTTGACCAGGACCTCCTCCCCGCCTATCTCCACCCCGGGCCCCTGCCCGGGGGCCCCCGCTTGGAGAGTGAAACTGTTGTAGTTGACCAGGTTCCCCGGGGCTTTCACCGTGCTGCCCAGGCCCACGGCCCCCGTGTCCTCGGCCTGGACGTCGGCCTTGCGACCGGGGCTGCTCACCACGCTAACTGGGCTGACAGGACCACCGGGACCCCCGGGGCTCTTTGGTCCGCTGGTCTTCCCCACGCCGCCCAAACTACCGCTGGTGATGATGGTGCGCTCGGCGGGTCTGACGGTGGTCACTTTCTGCTTGGCTCGTTCCTTGCGGCCTGATACTGTGTTGCCGGCGGTTGGGGAGTCCTGGGACGGCGGCTGCCGCTTCCAGTCACTGTTGAGCTCCTCCCCGTCGCTGCCGTAGTCACTGCCTCCGACCTCACCTCCGTCCCCACCTCCGTCTCCACCGCGGCTGCTGCTGCCGTTGCCGCCGGCGCTGGTGCTCTCCGGCTGAAGGCCTCCGGCCTGGAACTTGACCCTGAGGCTGCCCTTGCCCAAGGCGATGATGCTCTTCCTCTTTGACTTCTGGCAGGCCTCGCAGATTGACATCTCGACCTTGACCAGCAGCCCCTGACCCTCCCCCTCCGCCACCACGACCGGAGGAGAGCCCTGCACCGACGCCACCCCCGCGTTCAGGGAGCTGACGGTCAGCAGGTAGGAGGCGGCGTCGTAGATGTCCAGGGGAGTCTGGGAGCCGTCGCTGAACTGCAGCCAGGTACTGACCAACGCTTCCTGGATCAACACACAGGAGAACAGAGCACTCAGTGAAGAGCAGACACGTTGATCAATGTATATTAATGTATGCTTTTCGTTGCACACTTTCATCGGAAGAAATCTTTGCAAAGGGGGATTCAAACCCCTAACCCTGGCAGTTCTAATATCGTGCTTTGCTAGTTGAGCTGGACAGGAACAGCCATCTTGCTGTCTATGTGTTTGGTCATCTTCAGAGCTACTTGCCACTAGTTTGATGTGAGACATGCAGAATAACGGGGGTTGGATGGTACCTGCTTTGGGCTCTGCAGAAGCTCCTGGCTGGTGGTGGTGGCCAGGATGGCTCTGTTGCTCCCCTGACTGAGCTGCAGGGCCATGGACAGACCCGCCACCATCTGGACCCCCAGCTCCGTGAGGCTCACTTTGTCGTCCACCACCGTGATAGTCTGCTTTGCCAGTATTGCGTCTGTGAGCGGAGAAATTACCTGTTTGGAAACATAATGGAAAAAGTGTCAGGCCTGTGTGTCATTTTAGATCGAGATTTGCAGTCTTGAACACAGTATTTGTGCACAGGTTGAATAAACTGTAACCCACTGAATACGATGCATGTTGAGATTGACCAGCATAAATCCATCTAGGTAACGTAGCTAGTGTATCCTCGCAAACATATAAATATAGTCATCACTTAACGTTGCATCAGTACCAGTACTTACCTGATGAGGCTTCCTGAGCTTCCTAAGCTAACTCCGTACTAACGTTGTTGAAATGGAGATAAATGAACGCTGGTACGGTGCCATTAGAAGGGGTGATATTATGCCGCCAGGTGTGATTAGCCATTACAAGCCGAAAATCTGCCCTTCCCTGCGCCTTAGTGACGTAACAAGTGGTAGTGTCCACCTATATGTATGCTGGATGCTCAGTCTGCCAGCCTGAGCAGTGTACTTTAGTAAATGTTGCTACAGTAAATACATCTTGGTAGACCCTGCTGCTTGGTATACTTGTGATGACACTAAAACAAAGGGAAATGGCAGATAATGGCTTATAACACCCACACCTGGTGGTCTAACCTAGCCCTTTACACCACCGGCCCGGTGATCCGGGCTTACCTGGACGGAGGTGGTCCCGAGGTCTCGTCCCGACAGCACCCTGCCGGCCTGCAGACGCGCCACGCGGGGGTCCTCCACCTTCAGGAAGTAGCGCACCAGCCGTGTGACGTCCACCTGCCAGTCGGAGCCCAAGAAGTAGGCCTTGGGGTCGCGGGGGTCCTCCTGCTCGGCCGTGAAGTGGGTGAGCACCCGCACCAGGGCGTGCTGGAACTGCAGCATGCAGCCTTTACCCTTCCTGTCCTCCTCCTCGCTGCTCCAGCCGGGCCTGGGGGGGAGAGAGGAGCCTGGAGGTTACTGGGGGGAGAGAGGAACCTATGGGTTACTGGGTGGAGAGGAGCCTGGGGAGGAGAGAAGCCTGGAGGTTACTGGGGGGAGAGAGGAACCTATGGGTTACTGGGTGGAGAGGAGCCTGGGGAGGAGAGAGGAGCCTGGGGTTACTGGGGGGAGAGAGGAACCTATGGGTTACTGGGTGGAGAGGAGCCTGGGGAGGAGAGAGGAGCCTGGGGTTACTGGGGGGAGAGAGGAACCTATGGGTTACTGGGTGGAGAGGAGCCTGGGGAGGAGAGAGGAGCCTGGGGTTACTGGGGGGAGAGAGGAACCTATGGGTTACTGGGTGGAGAGGAGCCTGGGGAGGAGAGAGGAGCCTGGTGGTTACTGGGAGGAGAGGAGCCTGGAGGTTACTGGGTGGAGAGGAACCTGGGGGCTACTGGGTGGTTGATGCATAGCCAGAAGGATCTGGGTTCAAATACCACATGACCCACATGACCCACGTCTACCTCAAGGCCCCCCCTCCCCCTCTACCAGATCATTAAGGATGTCCAAACAAGAAGCAGTGTCGCTTTGGGTGTACATTTTTGTTGACAGTAGATGACGAATAATTATTATTTTTTTTTGTCTAGGAAGTCCAAATGTATTTACTTTTTGTATTACAAAAATAAAAGGTTAAAAAATAGATTATAATAGTATACTGTCGACCTCTCAGGAAAGTAAAACACTCAAACCCCGCAGAGAAATATTGTAGAAGATAATACAATAGAAGCAATCAGGTCACACCGTCCGCAGTGCAGTGTGATGTGTAGCACTCTCATCACTGCACTCAGTCTATTTGCTTGATGGGGCTGTTGTTGTGAGTTATGTAATGGCATTAAAGGCCTAAGCCTCACAGCAATATGATTTTTACCAGAGGAAAATGGGTCTGCATGCAAAAAAAATATGAATGGGTGCTGCTTTTAAAAATGTCTTTTGCTTGTGCGAGATTGAAAACCGGGATCAGACCATGGATGTGTTTTTGTGAGTGTGTGTGTGTGTTTGTGTGGGCCTATAAATGTGTGTGTGTGTGTCTATAAAGTATTAACGTGTGTGTGTGTGTGTCTATAAATGTATCAATCTGTGTGTCTACTGTCTATATATATGTGGGTTTTGAGTGTATATTTGTGTGCGTGTGTGCGTCTGTGGGGGGCGGGGAGTCGCGTCTTACCGCTTGGACGTGACGATGGGAACCCTCCAGCTCTTGATCTGGCTCAGCTCCGTGTCGGACACCTCCATCTGCAGCGGCAGCCGTGGGATCCACACGTTGAGCTCCAGCTGAGCGCTCAGGAAGCTGTAGCTGAAGTTCACCAGCATCCCCACTTTCCCGCGCATCTCTTTACCGTTCACAAACACGTAGTCGCATCTGTCCGACACCTGGGGCGGGGGGGGGGGGGGATTGATGGAGCGACCACCAGTCAGCAAAAAACAACAACTCTGCTCCCGTTTGGATTCCTCCGAGACAACCCTAGACATTGCAACTCTGTAATTATTCCTGGAAATGTACTTCTCTATAAACAACCTTTATGAAACTCTAAATCAGGATACTGTCAACTCAAGCAATGTCAGTTATCTAACCTAGGACGGAAAACGAAGCAAAAATTCAGATACGTCACCGTTTTGTTAACAAATAGACCAGCAGTTGAGCCATAAATTCCTTTCACAGGGGTTTTGGTCTCCATGACTCACAAAGTAATATCCGTTGGTTGTAATAAACAGCCCAAGATAATCACAGACGTGGAGGTTTTTAAAAGAGGCTGCATCGCAGTATTATGTAAATGAAAATACCTCTGCGTTGCCATGCTAGACATCAATCCTTCACATACAAGTGCATTCATTACCATGTAATTCCAAAGGTAACCTTGGCAAGTTTTCAGCAGCTCTGATCCTGTGTTCTCACTGAGACCCAGAAAGACGCGAGTCATTCTACACACTCAGTACCGCCACGGACGGACCCCACCGCATCGCTGACAGGGCAGTGAGATTTCACTCCCTGGCCCCTTTGTGAGTGTGCCAGGCAATGTAGAGGAAAATAAATAGTGACTTTGACACAACCAAGGAGGCATGCAAATACCAAATAGATTGGCACTCTTATGCATGTGAGAGTGACCATGATAGGAGTATTTCTCACATGTAGGAAAAAGAGTGACCTCCCATTGTGGTCACTCTTTCAGTAGCTTGCTCCTATCATGGTCACTCTAACATGTAGGAGAAAGAGTGACGTCCTATGGTGGTCACTCTTTCAGTGTGGCTTTCAGTCACGTGGTGCAGCGGCCCTAATCCCTGTGTCATGCTCTGCTCTTCTCAGTGAATATTCATGGTTTCCTGGCCCATATGCAACATGAGGCAGCACTTATGCACCTTCTCTCTTTCTCTTTTTTTCATCTAATCTTCCGTTGATAGTGAGGTGGTCCAGACTGCTCTTGCCTGGGTTCAGAGAGGACTAAGTGAGCTGTTCCGTCTCTGAGACCTTCTGCTCAGCCCCGGCTGAGGTCTCCTAAAACCCTAAGTCAATAAGAGGCTCAGGAGGCTACAAGACAACGGGCTTGACAACGCTAGAATCAAATATCCTGGTTTATTGGGATCAGCGCCGACGGGGCCCAATGAGATGATTGCATCTCTCTCTGTCACCTGTTTTGTTCACTTCCTCCGACCTAGTAGGCCCCACTACCTCATAACTCACTCTGATTCAAGAAGATAGGCTCAATTGGCTTCCAGATAAATCCACTCCATCCATCAATAGGTGGTCTGATAGTCCTCAGTGGCTCTCACAGAGAGAGAAGATATCAGAATCAAGCTGTTAAGGAGATTAAGAGGTCTTTTGTGATTGAGGCGGATACTCAGCCCTGCAAACATACTAAGAGCTAAGCTTAGAACAATGCATCAAAAGGGACGCAAATGTAATGGTAATGGAGTACTGTGGCCCGTTTTCTGCCCCTGAGCATAATCCCTTGTCCTGCATTGTACATGTTTAACGTCCTATGTGCCTTTGAAACATCCCGCATGTTGGTATCTGTGTGTATCTCTTGCTATGAGACTATTTTTAATCCAACAGAACTGTAAATTACACGCATCACCAGAGACATCTGCTGTTTGTGTACTCGACTTGCATGCATTGTTGCTGGGCGATGACCACGTTTATAAGCATATGCAGCCATTACTAGGGGCTGTCTTTGTTTTTTAGTGTTGCTGCTTTGTTGTGATCATTATTCGAGTCACTCTTCTAACCTTGAGTTTACACATCCACACGCGTGACCTCAACATACCCTGGACTCAGGACTCTCCCTGCAACCTCCAATTCATCAGTAAACAAAAGCCTGCTTATTCCGAGCTGCCCCCGGGTCCGAAGGCTAGCAGGGCGAGGCAGAGACTCACAGGAGGAGATCCAGGTGCCCGGGCGCTGGGTGTGGAGGTCATACCTCGGGAGCTGCTCCTACCCCAGCCCCCTCATCACCAGCGGGGAGGCTGACAGAGGGGTTTGCGCCGGGGCCAGACACATCGCTTGCATTGCCACGCCGACAGAGAACATGAAGGAGGTGGGAGGGTGACTTTGGCACAACTTATTTGCTCTCTCCCTCCAAACTCTTTGGGCCCTCCACGTCAAGGATTGTCTGACTATGAGTCCAAATTGTCAGTTTAAGCATCGGTTGAGGGCAGATGCACAGGACATTATTTTATTTGTCCCCACTAAACCTAATTTAAGGACTAATTACTCATCAAGCACCATTGGACCATAGGTATATTTGCTCATACTCAGCTACTAGGAAGCACAACTGGTGGTAATACCTAGACGAGACTGGCCAGGGATTGGTGAAGGCTCAATCTGAGAAATGGCTTAGCTTTTAAATTAAGTGAGCTGTAAGACTTGACACCAGCATCCTGGGAAAAACTCCCTTTGTCCCGATTCCAATTGTACATTAAAGAAGGAAACACTGTGGACGGATGATGTGTGTGGATGATGGCCTGGCCTGGCCTGAGTCAGACTGATTGGACTCTCGGGCTCAGTGAGGCTACACACCTGTTGCACATTGATTGCTCAATGTGCAACCAGCTAAAAAAGCCTTCAACACACACACACACTCAGAGCGAGATCTCCTGCATGGCAACACAGAGCACCAGGCCAATTATCATTATTCCAAATAAATTACAATAAACCGTCTGCAACACCAACGCCCTGCGTCCTTTGTCTGGAGGAGCCCAGTAAAGGGCACCTCTGTGGAGGGTGGCGTGTAGCACGGACCTGGCTACAAAAGCTACAAATGACACTCAAAATACCATCAGAAGAGGGGAACCTAGAGGGCGTGGTTAATGATGCTGCGGGTGGGACGCAGGGGCGGAGCTCGTACCTTGAGGACGTCTTCATCGGTGGAGCTGCAGTCGGTGAAGTCGGACACGTCGGTGATGACTCCGTCCTCCTCCACCGCCACCGTCCTCACGGGCATCACCACCTTCTTGCCCGTCAGCATGGCCGTGTTCAGGATCTCCGTGTCCTGCGGGCCAGAAAGCCGACGCTTGAGGGGACGCTCATCAAGAGAACTGACGTTGAGTCTGTGATGCTGCTTATTGATATCGAGGTTCCAAAACCAGCTCTAATCCTAAAAGACAAGCATTGATCATAACAGCAGGATGAGCTGATTCTCCCTATCATTAACGAAGAGAACCAACATGAAGAAACACAATACTATACAGTTTCCCATTCGATATTCGACTGTATCAATGTAAACACACTGCATTAGCAGGACAAATCATTCCATGGAAGCAAATAGTCTTCACACTGTGGCATCCCGCCACGTGAACCTCGGCCTGGACGGGCCCAAGGGACCTTGAGGGACGGGATATGCCACCCCCACCCACCAGCCGGCGACGGAGAGCATCCCTTTCGCCTCCCCAATCAGGGTGATTGGTGGACACCTGGCCGGTGGCAGGGGAGCCATCTTAAAAGGAGGTCCAGGACAGCACAGCACGGCACAGGAGCAAGGAGGAAGTGTTTGTGTCTGGGAGAGGCTAGAGGCCCATGGAGGCCCTAGAGACCGCGTCTCCTTCATTGTATTTAAGTTGTACTCAATAAATGCCTTTAACGGCGTATCCGCACGCAAAAAGTGTCGTTCATCCGTGGAACCTGGCCCAACCGAGCACCGGGTTACCACAACACACATAAAAGCCCAGGAGGTGGAAGCATATTGCCGTCTTTGTGTGGAGATGGTTCAAAGAGAGTTCACAAGGCCATGTTTTAGTTCACCATGAGTAAAACAGGAGCTCAGGGCCCCGTTTCCCGAAAGCGTCGTTAGCCTAAGTGGATCGTGAAGTGCGTCGAAAGGGCATCGTAGAGTTTTCACCGCGTTTCCCGAAAGCATCGTGGGGAACGAACGTCTTGAAAACGCTCGTAGCTAACGAGTACTCCAGGGGTGCTCGTAGGTACTCGTAGGACGCTAAGAGCATCGTCAGCTATAGCCTCAGTGGCGACACCATCGGACATTCCGTCTATTGGATGCGTTTTATTAAAACGCATTGCGCCTTTATGTTCTTAGTTTGGTAATTAATAAAGATTATTAATTAATTTATTAATAAAGATGTTAAAATGGCCAAAATAAAACGGGACAGTCCAGAAAATGTTTGCGCAGGCAGGGCACCCAAAATGTGTGAGAGAAAGTGGGGGGATTTGTGCAGACTGACATAGGCTACTCATAAAACGTAGCATAAAATAATGTAAAAAAAATAAATAAATTAAAACAATTAAAAAAAATAAAAAATAAAGAAATAAAATAAATTATAAAAAACAAGTAAAGGAGCAGGCAAAAGGCTGGGATATGGTGGGGATTGGTCACGTTGACGGGAATGTTTAGTGACATGTGGGAGGGTGGAGGGGGTTAAAAAAAAGTCTCAATCACTCTTCGACGCGCATGAAAACCAGCCGCGTAATTATGAGGGAGGCCGTCCTCACACCGATCTTCCTCGTCGTCATCGTCCTCAGCGTCCTCCGGTTCAAGCAATGCCACCCCAGCCTTAGCTGCAATGTTGTGCAACATAGCCGTCACACATATCACGGCGCATGACTTGGCCGGCGAAAACTGGAGCCCTCCGCCTGACCTGTGAAGGCATCTAAGGCGCAACTTCCACCTCCCGATCTTGCGCTCAACGATGCACCGGGCCAGACGGTGGGCTTCGTTGTATTCCTCATCAATACATACCTTACCCTATTTCCGGAGGGGCTTTTATAGCCAATCAAATTATCAATCAAGGAAACCCTTATGCGGAATCAGATTAAGTCGGCTCTTTTTGCTGCGCAAAGCATGTTTCAGAAATCAGCCCATTAAGATAAATGTAGTTGTCACACAAGCTATTTTTAATTTTTGGTCATATGGAATTATTTCAGGGGGGGAAATGCCGTGAAACGCACAGTGCATTCAGGATTAGGACTGATATATGTCGGTTTAAGCCTAATCAATTGTGTTTTAATGTCTTTAGCATTCATATAATTGCACTCTATTTTTTTCGTAGGCTACTCTGCTGTTGTCCTTGATGGGGATATATTTTAACCCTTTTTAACACAATTTTCCTGCGACATTCCTGCGTCTCCCCCTCCTACGGAGCCCATTTCAGCACCGTGTCAGTAGACAGTTACAATCCTACGACGTCGTGAGTGCAGCGAATGCGCGTTCACGTTAAGAGGAGTTTCGGGAAACGCTCCAAAGAAATTATCGATGGATCGCAAGATCCATCGGGAGAATGATCGTACGAGCGAAGATCCATCGTTATCGGGAAACGGGGCCCAGGATGGATTCTGCTTATGCAGCGCTTTTAAGATGTTCAGATAAATAGAGCCGCGAATCATCCAATTAAATCCCTACTTCCATCCCGTGAGCCTCTTATCACCGCGGTCGTTTGAAATGCTGTGCAATTTCGCTTTCCTGTCACTTTGTTTTCCTTTAACATTTATTGTATGAGGCATCATCTTTTCCTAAGCTGTTTTGATGTGGAAAATATTGTTTATCTATTTTGAGACGTTTGTCAGATACTCTTGACCTTTTCCGTGAGGTACAGATCTGAAATATTGTGTATCATACATCTATTGCATATGTATGTATTTTGTTTACTCACTGCAGAACAAATTCTCTCCCTCTGGGATTAATAAAGTTGTTATTTTATCTCTCGCCTTGATCACATCAAATATAAACAGATTTATTTGATAAACACATTTGCTTTGGTCGTGCTGTCCTGTGGCATTTATCCATGTGAGACCACTGCGTGTGTGTGTGTGTGTGTGTGTGTGTGTGTGCGTGTGTTTGCACGCACGTGTGTGTGTGTGTGTGTGTGTGTGTGTGTGTGTGTGTGTGTGTGTGTGTGTTTAAGTGCATGTGTTTCTGCGCTCATGCATGTCTGTGTGCGTGTGCGAGCATGTGTGTGTGTGTGTGTGTGTGTGTGGGTGTGTGTGCGTCTTTGTGTCTGTGTGGCTGTGTGTCTGTGTGCGCGTGTCTGTGTTTGTGTGTGTGCGTGTGTATGGGCACTCCTGTGTGCATCGGAGTGTAGTGCAGGCCAGCCTGGGCTAATTCTAGGAGTAATCCGTCAAGTGAAATTGAATGAGTCGACTTGCCTCAAAAGTGAGCAAATCAACCAGATGGTGGCCGTGCTCCTCTCTTCTAAAGACATACATATAGAAATGACTGTTTGGTCTATACAGTCAGGCTTGTAATCCCCTTGCTGTAGACCCTCTGATGAGCAGCTTTAGCCCTGGCAGATATTGAACAGGCAAATCTATATATATTAAAAATAGAGTGATCCGTCAGTGCTAATGTCACTCTTGGCCAACCATCAAATGTTCTGATGTTGGCCTTCAGTCCTGAGGTCATCTTTTAATCCAACCACACTGTCATATACCCAAATCAAATCAGAGCAGGGTGTGTGCGTGTGCCTTTCCACATTACAGGAGGCTGTCCTGCCTCATCACGTTAATTCACCGCGACGCACGGCAAAAAGGTCTGCAACACGTCTCAGGCGGAGCCTAATTTACATGTGTGCTTCAATAGAAACACAACAAACCACACGTTACCTCTAATGCTTCACAGACCACCTCAATGTAACGCAACGCTACTCCATGAAATCCATGTTCAACTGTGTTAGCCCTGCACAGGTCACCACGTTCCGGCCTGGCCCCATGACGGATTCACAGGGCTCAGTGGAACATGGCTGCATGTAAGATGGCTGCTGCTGCTGCTGCAGCTGCTGCTGGCAGTGCTTGATGAAGAGATCCACAGGGCATCGGAGAGAAGCCAGGTTCAATACAACACAAACCCACAAGCCACAAGAGGGAACATGAATACGGGGTCCGTATTTAGTCAGTAATATGCTGGCATTTGGCTCAGGAGGTAGAGCGGTAACCGGGAGGTTTCTCGATCCCCGGGTTCCTCCTAGCTGATTGTCGATGTGTCCCTGAGCAAGGCACCTAACCTTAACAGCTCCCGACGAGCTGGCTGTCACCTTGCGTGGTTGACACCAACATCGGTGTGTGCATAAATGGGTGAGTGTTAAGCAATATTGTAAAGAGTTGCCACTGGTTAGGAAACGTCATATAAATGCAGTGTATTTACCATTTAATATCTAGATTACGGACATATTATATATCGGCTTTGTGTGGTAATGAACGATTGAGAGAAGCATGTGGTTTCGATAGGAGGTAAATAATAGAGAGTGTTGCACTGGGACCGAGCCACACTGAGGAAACGAAACTTCTTTTTAGGACACGTCGGCCAGCGAAATATTTGATTTAATATTACATAATGATCATGGGAAAGTACAGGCAGCAAAATTACCATGGATACATTCAGTGAGACAATGGGTGAACAAGATTCTTAAAGGGAAACGTTTGCATTGTGGGTAGGGAATACACAGGTAAGTGGGAGTGACCATAGTGGAGAATTTAGGATGGCGGGAGCGGCCAATTTAACTGCAATACTCTATGGGGAAGTGGACATGTGTGCATGTCTGCCAGCATGGCTGCAAGAAGGTTAAAGGAATCTACCTAACAAGGAAGTAGGTCGATTGGCCTGGCCTTAGTATCAGACATAGTGGCTCCAGTGGGAATGCAAATGTAAACTTTCTTAACCTCTCTCAGTTAGAGAGAGGAAGGGATGCATCTTAGGATACAGGGAGAATGTATACAGTTCCTTTTAATGTGAATAGTAATTATATAAACAAGGTTAATATAATTTTTATATGATTGTATACGATAGTTATGATTGATATTTCCACGACACACACATAACGCATCAGCTAGCTGCCAGTCAGCAGAACAAGGTGACCCTCACTGCCCGGTAAAGAAGGCATCTACTGAAATAACATGACAATCAAAACAGACCCATTCAGACTTCTGTTCACACACACACACGCTTACAAACTAGACACTCCAAAAAAATAAAATAAAATGCGTCACAACAAAGTGCACAACACTACTCCGATTGTACGTTGGCTCACCATGACAAGAGGAGCCAGCCCCACAAAGTCCCTCTGGGTGGTGTAGATCCTCATGGCTCCCTCCGTCTTGGCACCCTGGTCCTGGGACCTCTGGGGGAGCTCCAGCTTCCAGATGATCACCTGGCTGTCCAGTGGACTGCTGAGCTCCTCCACCTCAAAGTCCATCTGGAGCACCTCCAGGAGACTGCTGTCCAGCCTGCTTAAGGGGCACACGCACACACGTGAACAAACACACGATCACACACACACACACACACACACACACACACACACACACACACACACACACACACACACACACACACGCACACACACACACACAGACACAAAACACACAATCACACACACGCAAACACAGACACGCAAACACCATGATAGTTGGACTGCATTGAGGTAGTGTGATGCTGCGCTGTAGTTTTAATGTTGCAAGCCTTTCTCTCACACACACACACTCACACACACACACACAAATAAACGCACACACACACACACAAACACACACACACACACACACACACACACACACACACACACAAATATCACAGAAGCTCGTCTGAATTTTGGCTGCACTGTTGGACAAGCAAAACGCTAACCCTGATCAGCAAATCATTTTAGTTTGATTCAGTTATTTAATTATATTATTCAATTTATTTGTACATGCACAACACTATTATACATTATCTTGCTAACCAATCAGGGCATCTGTAAACAACAAACCAACCAAAAGTCGGACAAACAAACAATCAAACAGTGGTCAACAACTGTGCAGAAACACGACCTTGTTGACATATTTAGCGTTCCTTTCAAAATGCCGTTGTTGTCAAAGCTAATAGAGAACTGGGGGGGGGGGGTCTTTATCAAAGCACAGCCCCCCGATAGGCTGATTATTTCGCACCAGTGTCATTTAATTCTGTCTGACCGCGTTATGTTCGAGTGGAGATAATGACTTTGTTGGGCGTGACCAAGAAGGTGAGACTGGCTGTGAATACCAAATGAATGAGGACCAGGGCAGAGCGGTGTGATCATGTGTGAGAGGGCTGATTCATTAGGTGGGGCGATCTAGCCGGACTCATACACAATCCTGCCCTGTCCACCACGGCCAGGGCAGCACTCAGAGTTAGCCTTGATCTGTGAACTTCCTTTCATCAACACAAGCAGGTGCTTCGGTATGTGACCTCGCACCGGTTCTGAGTATGACCATCCAATGAGAGTGTGCGTACTGGAAAAACACTACTGTTGTTCTGTTGTGGCCAACAGTATCATTTCCCAAGCCTCATTTCCCGAGTAAAGACAAACTAATCTTAATCCAGCGATGGCTCATCCACGTATCTATCTGTTGTTTGAGGGGGTGTGTCCGCATCGGTTGAAATAAGAGATTGCGTCAGGTTATGAAAAAATCGCACACTAGTTTTGAGTGGGATAGGTTATGACATAGGTACTGTCACCGATTTCCAACTCCGTGGAATTAGTAGTTGGGTAGAGAAGGTCCGCAGCCATGCAGAATAATGATATCACTCCCCAGTCAGGATGACGCATCAATCTCTGAGATGAAACCCAATACCCTCTGAAATGTTGTGGCACACGTTTTTTTCTCTGTATGTTTTGAAAGTTGAACAGCATTCGGATAAAACAAACATGCTCATATCCAGATGATTGACAACGCCATAGCAGAATTTCTGAGACTGCATGCCGCCGGGAAACCAGAAAATGTGAGGGAATGAGTTACGTTGAATGTTAATCTGCTGTCGGATTCGTAAGACTATGCTCTCGTTAAAGTTTTACCAGGAGCTGGACTGCATGACATGTTAACCGATGTTTGAAAAAACATTCCTCATTGTCTCAAGATACATGGTAACATATGTGCTCCTTCTATTTACCCAAAGGAGCACTGTGTGGTTGTGTATGTTTATGTGTGTGTGTGTGTGTGTGTGTGTGTGTGTGTGTGTGTGTGTGTGTGTGTGTGTGTGTGTGTGTGTGTGTGTGTGTGTGTGTGGTGTGTGTGTGTGTGTGTGTGTGTGTGTGTGTGTGTGTGTGTGTGTGTGTCTATACATATGCGTGGGTGCGTATGTATATGCGTGCTTGTGTACTGTGTGTGTGTGTGCGCTATATTTTATGAGTGCCTTGGGTCCGTGTAGCAATAGGTCATGTACTGAGTATATTAAATCGACCAACCCATTTTTCACTACACGATTCTATATTTCAACACCAATAAATACCACTTTTAAGTTTCTGTCCAGTCACATTTTAGACAAAGTCCATTTAAATGTAATGTTTTCCTTGATAAGGATGTTTTTGCCATCTCAAGGAGCAGCAGTCTGTCTCAGGGGAGTGCTGGGGCAAGTCCTAGTCTGTAGCCCACTGTAAAGACTGTTTAGTAAACTGTATTGAGATTGAGTATGAAGTGAACTGTATTGAGTATTTAGTTAACTATCTTAATTATGCAGTTAACTATATTGAGTATTAAGTCAACTGTATTGAATTTGAAGTCAACTATATTGAGTATGAAGTAAACAATATTGAGTATGAAGACAGGAGAATAATATGGAAACTGTAGCCTAAATTGTAATGAGAATTGAGGTATTATGTAGAACTGTAAATATGAACGTCACTTACCTATACATCGTGTTTGTCTTCAGCTTCAATCTCAACAATGTGATAAACCGTGCTGTTCTCATTCCAGTGCAAGACGGAATTGAATAATTAGAGAATCGTTCCATATTGACAACGTAACGGTTCAACTGTCAAAACAAGACATGTTTGTTTCCCCTAAGCACGCCCTTATCCCTTAGAGCAGGCATTAACACAGATATTCACTTTAAGTCTGTATCTGTGAGATGATTGGGGGAGTTCCATCACCACCAAAGCCCTCTGTCGATTTCAGAAGACGAATTGACTGCAGGAACCTGTCTAAGCCGTGCTGAACCTTCTCATGAAGTGGCTCCTTTAAAGGCTCATGGTGGCGGAGGATAAAGCAGCTTCAATGTTTACAAGCACATCACGGTTGGTCCCCACAGACACAGAAGTGTAGAAAGGGAGTAGGAAATCTGCAAAGTGGAGTGAGGACCGAAGACTTGGCAGGGGCTCTGTGTGTCCCAACATTTTGAGAGGATTACCAAAGCCAACTCTGAATGGGAAAAATATGTTTAAGTTGAGATAAACAATGTCCTAATCCATGCGGGGTGGGGGGCTGGGGGCAGTGTTACCACTCAATGGGGACGCATGTTAATAATGTCGACACAGGAATGCCACTGAGTTAGACTCAGTTTGCTGTTGAGTGTCGTTGTGAGTGCAGAGACATCCACCATCAACAGAAATCCATTCCGCATTGAGAATGTGCCTAATGTTAACTCATAGATTCAGAAATGCATCCCTTAGGACCAAGTGGGTGTTCCCTTGAATCAATGCTGCAATTCACACATCAATGCCGCAATAAACTGTAATCATTTTGTGATTCGTCATCATTAATGACTTCAACCAGTTCCTCCATTCTCATCTAAACACAATATGAGTTAAGTGACATGGAAAGGACATTTATGTTACCCCTGAGTCTAAGTGGCCACCTGAGTCTGAATTAAAATACAAAATTACATTATTATTTATTGTTTTTAAGGCATTTCACAGGAACTGCTGCGAAGATATAAGATACAACGAATAAATACGAGAACACCTGAAAGCCTTTTCAACTTCCTAGATTGTAAAGTAGCCTTTGTCTATTCAAGTAGAGAGTGGTGTATGGAAGTAAATCTGGGAAGTATCTGGATTTTTGCCTCCCAATATAACTCTTAAACATTTTCAACAAATAATTGTCACCTTATTATTCAATGTTATAAAATTCAAAATGAAATTTTCAACGTTAAAAAATCAACTTAAATATTTTCAACGTCCCCAAATTCAACATGCCAAAGTCACCTGCAAAATTCAATGCATGAAATTTAGTGTTAAAATCCGGCGACCCAAGGAAGAGCAATCCATCCTAGATGCTAGATCGTCACTCGCTGGTTCTTTTTTTCTTGATACAAACGTTAATTCTAAACAGGATTTTACACAGTAGCCTATAATAGGAAATGCTCGAAGGTAAATCAACTTCATTAAACATTGACTGTAGCTTTTTATGGGGAGAGAAGCACGGTGGTGGACCTTACGAAACGCCCTATCCATTGTATCGGTCTGTAAAATGCTAATCAAATAAAATAAAATGGGGTTTATGTGTTTAAGCACATTTAATATCATCTGAGGGTCGGGAGTGATCTTATCTTTTATGTGTGTGTGTGTGTGGTGTGTGTGTGTGCGTGTGTGTGTGTGGTGTGTGTGTGTGTGTGTGTGTGTGTGTGCGTGCTGTGCGTGCGTGCGTGCGTGCGTGCGTGCGTGCGTGCGTGCGTGCGTGTGTGTGATTGCAGTGACTTGGCTAGATTGACATGCAGGGTAAGGGTAATTGTGGTGGGTTAAGGAGTCCAATTGATTAAGGCACCAATTTGGGGCGATCCAAGCTCCCTTTGCCTACATTTTTGTGTGATGCTGGGGCAATCTGAAGCCCGCTGCCCACAGTGGAAGCCTGGAAGGAGAGCGCAGAGCCGACAGTATTGTGCAACTCAAGCGGCAGCAGCTTGTAGCACCAGTGGCGCTTCTTCCCGAGCGTGCCTCGCCCGACAGCAAACTGCTTTTAATTTGTCATCCTCATATCTGTATCATGTCACTCGATGTGAAATAGTGTTGGCTCTGCACGCTCGTTGCGCTCTTGTTATGCCACAACAGAGGCATATCAACCTTTTTGCTCCAGCCACTTCACGTGCGCCCGGTGTCACAAAACGAATTCCCTCAATGAAAGTGTTAGATGACGATATAAACGTTAAGTTTTAAGAACGTCCATGTTTCCGCACGTGAACGACTTCATGCCTGTCTACTCTTCAAAGTCGTGCATGTTGCAGACAGCCTCCCTGGGGTCACACTTTTCGGTGGGTCGCAGAATTCTGTTTAGGGCCCCGTTTACACGAGGACGCTTGCGGGTAAAAACGACAAAATATTTTATCGGAAGAACCTTTTGTTTAGACGGTGACGCCGTTTTTGGGGCATGAAAAACGCATAAATCTGAAACCACCCTCCAGAGTGGAAAAGTTGAATACGCTCCGCCGTAGCGTTTCCGTCTCCACTGCCAAGACGCAAAACACTGCTCAGAAACTGTTCACGTCGCGTACGCGTTTACGTCACATACATGTGCCAGTACAAGGAAATAAACAAACATGTCAGATTATTTCCATGCATCGGACCTTCAAGCTGCTCTGGTAGCTCTAACAAGCGTACAGGAGTATTTCCACGAAATGTACAGGATATGTACAGATAGTATTACTGAACAGAGAAGGATCTTTTGGTTTTTGCGGCACGGATAAGAGAAGAAGGAAGATTCTACGCATGCGCTCAGACATGGCGGTGTTGTGTGATAGTGTATCACAGCACCACCTAGCCGCCTGGCATGCATACCCAATTGAATTCCACACACTTTTGCGTCACCGTATGCACGCAGATTTCCTCCCGAATACGCTCGTCTAAACGCGGAATAAAAAGTGAAGACGCGACGCCACTTTTGCGTCTTCTGTTCATCGTGTAAACGTAGCCTAACACAATCTCCTTGCTCGTACACAATCTAGTATCTAGGATTGATTGCTCTTCCTTGGGTCCCTCAATGTTAACGCTGAATTTCACACATTGAATTTTGGAGCTGACTTTGGCCTGTTGAATTTGGGCATGGTGAAAATATTTTAGTAGAATTTTTTGAAAAAATAAAGCTGAAAATTATTTGTTCTGAATTTTAAGAGTTAAATCAAAAATCCACAGACGTTATTTCAATGCATAAATATTCTGTGCAAAGAATTCAATGGCTTTTTATTTTCAAAATCCGAAGCCACAGATTTACTTCCATAGTGTTGCATCACCAACAATCAGCATTAGCAGTACTTGTCTTTGGAGTAAGCCCATTATCAGGGCTGAATCTCAATGTTTTGTGCTCTGAGTGTAAGTTACATAACTGAGTGATATTCATTTGCAATCAGAAATCCCTAATTTTGTTCCTGTTACTTACTTTGTATTCATGTTTGTCTGAAATCGGACAAAAACCTTACTGTAAAATAACTGATCTCAGTCTATTTCACAAAATAAGTTATAATATGAAACCATACTAACGCGTTGAATATATATGCTAACGGTAGAGAAGTCATACTGATGTCATGAGTCTGAACATTACCTTTTCCCGGGTATGGGAGCTGTCCTCTGACACACCACGTTGATGGTCCCATCCGTCCCCGTATCCAGCGTCATGTCCCACAGCAGGGTGTTGGTGGGAGTCGCTGTGCGAAAGGTTACCCCTTTCTTTACAGTGGCTCTGGGAAAGGTAAAAGAAGATGGGAGAGAAAGGTCAAAGACAAGGTAGACGAGAATTATTCTACCGTAACTCCGGAGAGAGCTTCAGAACATACTGACAATCATTAGTTTGGCACATCGGCTATTCAATATTACGGATATATTCTGTTGTGTTATACAACAGAGTTGATATACGAATTCCAGTGAATTGGTGTGTATTAATCCGTTCGTCTATTTATCCATTGCACTTATATACTCTCTTCTTCTTAAAGATGTCCCATTTGTTGCCAAAAGCATCACAGATTTACTTTGAAGCAGGGCTACATCAATCACGTTCTTTCGAACAAGACTACTTTTTGACTTCAAGACTACAAACACTTTTCTTCACCCGGACTCCACCACTGAAGCATAACAACAGAAGGTTGTCTGCTTGGATCTCGGTCGCCCCTTCTACATGCTATACACACACAGTGACAGGGCGTAACTTTGAAACCTTGCCCATAAACACTGTGGCTGTAAAACCGCGTAGAGCGCGTTACGATTCTCTCAGGAAAGAGTAATCAACCTCATAGGCGTCTCATCAATCTGCCTCTGAGTGCATCTTCAGCTTGGCAAGGAGTAGCGGTTGGCCAGGACTCTCAAAGTCAGCCGTGAATCCCTGTGCGCGCCATCAGTCAGACTAAAGAGCAACAATTAGAGAGAGAAGAACGATGCGTTCAAACACATTAACATCTAATTGAAGTATAAACACGTGTTCGTGTCTGTCTATCGGTGTGTCCCTGTGTGTGTGTGTTTATACGTCTGTGTGTGTGTGTGTGTGTGTGTGTGTGTGTGTGTGTGTGTGTGTGTGTGTGTGTGTGTGTGTGTGTGTGTGTGTGTGTGTGTGTGTGTGTGTGTGTGTGTGTGTGTGTGTGTTGGTGTGTGTGTGTGTGTGTGTGTGTGTGTGTGTGTGTGTGTGTGTGTGTGTGTGTGTGTGTGTGTGTGTGTGTGTGTGTGTGTGCGCGTGCCCATGTGTGTGTGTTTTCCTGCATTCTCGGTGTGTGGACCATTGATTAAAGGAAAGATAGAGCATAGAGAGAGCACATTCAGCGAGGAGCATTCAGCAAACCGGAGTCTGTCTTTCTTTCTTTCTTTCTTTCTTTCTTTCTTTCTTTCTTTCTTTCTTTCTTTTTTTTTTTCACTCCATTAGTCCCTCTTTGTTTATTTATTTAATTACGTTGAAAACTCCTTTCCTTATTGTGAACGCTTCACATCGTCAATATGCCAGTGTATGCACACATCAACATCCTGTAATGCTGCTCGTGCTCATCACCACAGCATTTATTACCGTATTTTTACTTGCTAGATTAAAAAAGTCTAAGCAATTGGTTTTTTTAGCTGCCACATGGTCAAATCTATCTGCCATGGTGCAGGCGTTCCTTGGATCCTGGTGGGCAGGCTTTAGAGTGTAGCATGTTTGACACTTGATTCGGGGCTTGAAGTGCAACAGGAGAGAGACATTTTTTTTTTTTTTGCGTCTCCTATAAAGGTCTTCTAGTAAGTAAGTAAGTAAAATGTATTTATAAGGCACATTTAAAAACAGTTTTCACTGGCCAAAGTGCCGTACATGGTGCAAAGAGGCATATAAAGGAACACATACCACATACATAGACATAGATAAAAACATATCAAATAACGAGATATCACAAAAGGGGAGGAAAGGCCAGGGCGAAAAGGTGTGTTTTAAGCCTAGATTTAAAAATGGTGATGGAAGGAGCGTTTCTGACTGCAGGCGGCAGCTCGTTCCAAAGGCGGGGGGCAGCCACAGCAAAAGCCCTGTCACCCCTCTGTTTTAGCCTAGTGCGTGGAACGTGTAAGAGACCCAAGCTACCTGATCTTAGGGACCTGGGTGCTGAGTGGTGGTGGATGAGCTCTGTGATGTACGGCGGGGCCAGGCCATTTAGGGCTTTAAAAACCATAAGTACGGTTTTAAAATGAATTCTGTGCTGGATGGGCAACCAGTGAAGGGATGCTAGGATGGGGGTTATATGATCCCGCTTTCTGGATCCAGTCAGCAGCCTTGCTGCGGAGCTCTGGACCAACTGAAGGCGAGAGAGGAGTGATTGAGGGAGTCCTAGGTAAAGGGAGTTGCAGTAATCCAGCCGTGATGTGATGAAGGCGTGTATTACTATTTCCAGATTGTGAAGTGATAAATGGAGTTTCATCTTGGCAATGACTCTGAGCTGGTAAAAACTGCTCTTGACCACAGCAGCAATTTGCTTGTCAAAGCAGAAATTAGAATCAAAGATGACACCCAGGTTTCTGGAGTGGGATTTGACGTAGGGGGAGAGAATACCTAAGTCGGCCGTGCGAGGGGTTTTGGATTTGGAAGGGCCAAAAATAATGACTTCCGTTTTGTCATTATTAATTTGGAGGAAGTTACTACCCAGCCAAACTTTTACCTCCTCAAGGCAGTCAAGGAGGGTCTGGAGCGAGTCTGCAGATTTGAGAGGGAGATATAATTGCGAGTCATCAGCATAAAAGTGAAATGCAATGTTATGCTTCCTGATTATATTCCCTAGAGGGAGCATGTATAGGCAGAAGAGGACAGGGCCTAAAATGGACCCCTGGGGAACCCCACAGGACACAGGGGCAGAGGGTGAGGAGAACTGTCCGATAGACACTGTGAAAGATCTATTGGTGAGATAGGAGGAGAACCATTGAAGAGCTGTGCTTCTAATACCAACCCACTGCTCCAGGCGCGACATGAGGGTGTTGTGGTCGACAGTGTCGAAGGCGGCACTGAGGTCTAGTAAGATCAAAATGGCATTTTCTCCAGAGTCTAGAGTGAGGAGCAGGTCATTTGTTACTTTCAATAAGGCTGTCTCAGTGCTGTGACGTGATCTAAAACCTGATTGGAAGGGTTCTAAAATCTCGGCATGGTTTAAAAAGGGCAATAGTTGTGATAAAACCACCTTTTCCAGGATTTTTGAAATAAAAGGTAATTTAGAGATTGGACGGTAGTTTCTTGGACATTTTGCATCCAGGTTATGTTTTTTAAGCAGTGGCTGGACAACCGCCTGCTTAAAACTTACAGGAACAAAACCCCTGGTCAGGCAAGAGTTGAGGATGACCTGAATACTTGGGCCGATTGAGTCAAAGACGTCTTTTATTATTTTGGAGGGGACAGCATCGTTAGGAGAAGTTGAGGGCTTCATGACCCTAACAATGTCCCTTAGTTCCTCTAGTGACACTGGTAGGAAATTGTCAAAAAGAGCTGAAGGCCTAACGCCTAAGTGATGCAGGGAAGTGACTGGTGATGAGGGGGTGAAAGACTGCCTAATGTGATTGATTTTGTCAATAAAACATTTCATAAATGTCGTGCAGATGTCAGTGGATGGCTCGACTTGTGAGGGGGCTTGTGGATTGATGATTGAGTTTAAAGTGCTAAAAAGGATTTTGGGACGATGGACGTGTTCACTGATAATATTGGAAAAGTGTATAACTCTGGCTGCTTTAGCTGCTGTTTGGAATGTTGCTAGAGAGTTCTTGAAAATTTGGAAAGAAACAGTGAGGTGATCTTTCTTCCACTTTCGCTCAGCTGTCCGACAGGCTCGCCTGAGAGAGCGGGTAGTGTCATCCAGCCAAGGTTGTGATATGAGTTTGGGGCGTTTGATCTTAAAGGGGGCAATGGAATCTAAGATTGCTGAGCATGAGGAGTTGAAAATACTCAGTAGTTCATCTGCACAAGGGGGGGGATCAGTAGTAGTTAAAATGGAAGTAGCAACATCACTAGCTAGAAAGCTATCTGCAAACTGTTCGGCAGTGAGAGGGCCTATGTAGCGTGCATAGCGATCAGGGGATTTGGCTGTGCAATGAGGATCAGAAATGTTAACATTGAATACAATAGGTTTGTGATCGGATAAGTAAGCATCCTCAACATTAACATTATCAATGGACAGGCCATGGGATAAAATTAAGTCTAGGGTGTGCCCGAGTACATGAGTGGACTGATTAATATGTTGCATAAAGCCAAGAGAATCCAACAGATGACAGAATTCCTTAACCATAGGTTTATCTGGGCAGCAGACGTGGATATTAAAATCACCCAAAACCAACAGTCGATCATGCAAAGTTATATAATGCGACAGAAAGTCAGAAAATTCTGAAATGAAGTCCTTGTTTGGTTTCGGGGGCCTGTAGACCAGAGCGCACACTAACGGAGTTGAAGTAGATTCCACCATTACGCATTGAATTTCAAAGGTGGAATAAGACCCCACAGAAAGTAGCCGTAATTTGAATGTATCCCTGAAAACCAAAGCAACACCACCACCCCTCCCAGAAGACCTAGGCGTGCTAAGGAAGGAGCAGTTAGTTGGACAAAGTTCTCCAAAGACGGATGTTTCACCCGCACCTAACCAAGTCTCCGTTAAGAACAGTAAATCCAGGCATCGTTGAGTGAAAAAGTCATTTAAAAGGAACGTCTTATTCGACACCGACCTGGTGTTGAGTAGCGCCACTTTTGCCGCCAGTGAGATAGAAGATTTTGTACAGCGTACGAACTCCAGATGGCGAAGGTTATCCCCATTAGCTCCACCGCCAGGGCCAGTCGGTTTTCGGGGATCAATGCCCCCACTTCTACGTTGTCTGTTCTATTTATGATGCGAGTTCTGTGTGATTCCAGGGAAGGATGGGGTTGGGTAGGGTTGGTATGCTTAAACCCTGCCTGTGTGCATTCGCAGGAGACACATACACGGGGAAGGGAGAGAGTGGCATTTCAGTGGGGTTCAGTGTCTTTTAGAAGTCCCTTTGAAATGAATTTGTAGAATACATGTATTTATTTCTGCTTTGTTTTCATGTTTCTGCGGGTTTTAAACACCGGGAACGTGGCCGATGTTGATGTTGATGGTGTTTTTGGGTTGCAATAGCAAACATCAGGGTACTACAGAGAACCAGCCACACACAAACACACACACACACACACACACACACGCACACACACACACACACACACACACACACACACACACACACACACACACACACACAAATAAAGTAACTCACATATGCCCAGACCCACTCACTGACACACACACACACACAAACACTGAGCCAGAGTACATGAAGAGGAGCCGTGCGCAGTGGGGGCGGCATCTTTGATCTGAGGGATGAAGCTATGTGAGTAGGGATAAAAGATGGAGCCATGGGCGACTCAGACGCCGCAGAAGCAACATCTGATAGGTCAGCACTCGAAATAAGGCAGTAATACAGTAATAACCTGCTACATGAATACAGTTACTGCAGTTTTTAAAATACAGTCATTGGATTCATTGTTTAGCCCAAACACAGCAACTATAACATCGATATAGATATATATTTATATATGTTTTCAGCCTTCAACAAGTGAAAATTATAATTATTTCTATATTCCATATGTAAATAAATAAAAGTTTCTATCCGAAATCCCAGATATTATAACATCATAAGATCAATAACACATTGAATTATCACCCAGTTGTTCCAAGTGGATCTTCTTGCCTGCTCATATCCTCCCATGGACTGAAAATCTAAAGGACTCAACCATTGATTATAATTTTTTTGAACAATTTCAGGTTTCATGCATTTCAACTTTTACATTCCATCTGTGTCTCTAACTGCAGAGATTACAGAAGGACTGCAGGATTGGAATTATCAGAAAATTGGACTTTAATCCTGTGCAGCCATGGATGTAAGGGTGGTGACATGTCATGTATCTTGAACTGCGGGCCAATCCCCCGGGCGCTAAGCTAGTAATGGCTGCAGAACGACTTGGCCTGCATTGAGAAAACACCACAAAGTGCACACAGAGATCAGCGTGGCCAGCCTGTAGTTCAGATCCCCCGGATAATCTCCAAGTTTACAAGCACCTTTCCCCCCCGAAGAAGAAGAAGAAGAAGAAGAAGAAGAAGAAGAAGAAGAAGAAGAAGAAGAAGAAGAAGAAGAAGAAGAAGAAGAAGAAGAAGAAGAAGAAGAAGAAGAAGAAGAAGAAGAAGAAGAAGAAAGCCCGCCCTGAAGGCACTGTTCCAAGAAACAAAGGATTTACTTTCCCTGTTCGGCTTCTAAACTGTGGATGGAGAGAAGCAGAGACCATGTCTGCGGTTAGGAGGCACGGGGGAGGCTGGGCCAGGGAGCCTGCTACTTGAGCTCCAACAGGCCAGGGAAGACGGATGCCCAGGGAGACTGAAGCTGACAGAGTGTGAGAGAACCAGCTCTTGGCTGCCGAGCGCGCCATCCATCTCACCTCCGAGCAGGTGAGGCATGAGTGGCAGCAGGGTTTTTCATATTTTACATACTCCTTAACATACTCCCCTCAGTCCCTGGCGAGCACACGCTCAGCAGGAGAACACTCGCGAGACATGCCAAAAGACTATCACACGCACATACATGCATGTGCGCACACACCAACACTGACGTGATGTCGCAGGTGCATGTGTTATGTAAAGACACACACAAATGCATTGACCTCTGGCATCCTTCCATGCAGACATAAACTCCCTTTGCAAACTAGGACACGAGCCCACACATGGCCTCTCCACCTCTGTCACACACGATCAACCCAGCCCCTTGGCCCATGTCTTATGCAAGTCGTGCTGTTTGCTCTTTCTCTCCAAGTGTCTTCTGTAGTCTTTCTCTTGACTTTTTTTCTTGTTGTGTTGCGCAGTTATTTCTCTCTAAAGGCTCAATTTCGAGGCTCCAAAGGAAAACACAGGAACAAACTGGGCGGTGGAGCCTGGTAGAAGGATCAGACTGCCCCAGTGTCGACCAGCAGACAAGCCGGCCGCAACAGTAATGGTGACCTGTGAAGTACGACCCAGACTCACCGCCTCATTAAGGGCGGCTTGGGGAAAACAGATGGATGATGGCTGGATGAGTTACAGATGGAGGGATGGATGCTAGATGGAGCGATGGTGTTTTTAATCACGCTGCCTAGCGGATTTGTTTTCCGTTCTTTTTTCCTCCACACATCGCCTCAGGGCCGCTGGGCCCCTGTTGCACCCCGATGCAATCAGAAACAGATGCAATGGTTAATTATGCAAGCAAATGTCCGTCGTTTAGCACGTAGCTGATCGTTGGCGATCAGCTACGTGCTTGTCATCGGTAAGTTCGGTGGAGCCGGTGGGGCCTTGAAGGCATGGGGCTGCCAAGTGGGAGGAGTCAGAGCACGCAAACCAATGATGAATGATAAGGCGTGCATAATTATACATGCATGCATTTAATATGATAAAGCTGGGCGGGCACTGAGTGATACAGGATAACGTTTTAATCACGAAAACCTTGAGGTTAACAAGCTAGCATGAAACCTGTATGCTCTTTGGAGTTCATAACTGGTTCATATATTAACAACATAATGAATAAATCAATAAAAAAAACCCGAGCTGACGAGGTGCTCGCCGTGCCCCTCCCGCTGAGAGAGGAGCGCAGGCGGGATGAGACGGAACTAATTGACCTTCACGTTAACGGTGCGTGCACTCCACCACGACCTTTATCAAAGCGTCACAGAGGATGAGGGATTACTTCCAGCGCCAGACAGGTGTGGATTCATCTCCTCCCCACCCCATGACCCCGTCACACACGGACACACGCACCCGACCCCAACACGTGCAGACACACACACACATGACCCCAACACACACAGGGACACACACACAACCCCAACAAATACAGACACACAACCAGGACCCAAACCCACACAGACACAGACGCACACACACACACGACCCAAACACACACACACACACACACACCCCAAACACACACAGACATCAAACACACCCCAACAGACACAGACACACTCACTCACGACCCCAACACAAACACACAAACACAAGACCCCAACTCACAGAGACATACAAACACGACCCCAACAAACACAGACACACACAAGACCCCAACACACACAGACAAACACACACACACACGACCCCAACACACACAGACACACACACACACGACCCCAACACACACAGACACACACACACACGACCCCAACACACAGAGACACACAAACACGACCCCAACAAACACAGACACACACACGACCCCAACACACACAGACAAACACACACACACGACCCCAACACACACAGACACACACACACGACCCCAACACACACAGACACACACACACACGACCCCAACACACACAGACACACACACACACGACCCCAACACACACAGACACACACACACACACGACCTCAACACACACAGACACACACACACACGACCCCTACACACGCA
The DNA here is from genome assembly GCF_026213295.1 of Gadus chalcogrammus. Lineage (NCBI taxonomy): Eukaryota > Metazoa > Chordata > Actinopteri > Gadiformes > Gadidae > Gadus > Gadus chalcogrammus. Next base: position 19,877,678 of record NC_079417.1, read on the forward strand.
CACACACACACACACAAACCCAACACACATGTACACATACACACGACCCCAACACACATGTTCACACACACAGGAACCCAACGCACACAGACACACACACACACACACACACAAGACCCTTACACACGCAGACACATACACACAACCCCATCACACATGTTCACACACACACGACCCAGCCCCTGACTCACTCACTACTCCCGGTAGCGGGTCGACCAGGCTGACAAGGGGGTATTTCAGCGTAACTAAATGGGCCGTTCAGACAGTGATGAAGCACACAGACAGCTGTTACGGAGACCACTCACGGGGCCTGCTAATGACCTAACAAGCAGCAGGGGGGCGGGGTGCTGGGGGTGGGACGGTGCTAATGGCCTTACAGAAATGAGGGCTGAGGTGGTGGTGGTGGTGGTGGTGGTGCGGCTGGTGGTGGTGGTGGTGGTGGAAGCAAATGCACAGCAGTAAATGCATTATTTCCTGTGTACTGGTGGGAGCCACTGAGCCGTCTGTTCTATTGTTGGTGATTTGTACAAGGACAGGTCTCAACCACTGCCTGCCTGGTGCTGTGTGGCACTGAATTGACCAACTGTTGATTGGAGTAGACAGTAGGAGAGGAGAGGAGAGGCGCAGGAAGGAGGGGAGAGAAGAAGAGAAAAGAAGAGGCGAGGAGAGAAGAGAGGATAGGAGTGGAGAGCAGAGTAGCAGGGAGGAGAGGATGGAAGAGTATAGCAGAGGAGAAGGGAAGGGGAGAGAAGGGGAGGAGCGGAGAGGAGAGGAGCAGGGAGTAGTGGAGAGGAGTGGAGAAGAGAGGAGCCGATAGGAGAGGAGAGGAGAGGAGAGCAAAAGAGAAGAGAGGAGGAGAGGAGGGAAGGAGAGGAGAGGAGCAGGGAGAAGAGGAGAATAGAGGAAAGGAGAGGATAAGAGGGGAGAGGAAAGGAGTGGTGTGCTGTGTTTACTTGGAAACAACCGGGAACTGAGTTTAAAAGGACAGTATGGGTTTAAGAGATCAGTGTGTATAAAAAACACAAGAGGGGAACGGCAGGAGTTCATTTTCTGCGTCAGAGCTTAGTCAGGGAAGAAACAAGGACACAAGAATAAGGGGAAATAGAGCGGCATCTTCTCTTGTCATTTTGATTAAACAAGCCTCCACTACAGAGCAGCCCTGCGATGCTCACAGATGACTAAGACAGCAAAAGCAAAGCAAATAATGTCCGATAACCTCTGAGTCAAAGCCTTCGTAAAAGAGATAATAAAGATCCCAGAGATCGTAATGGGATGCCAAAACGCTTTAGCACAGTAATGAATCCATGCTACCGGGTGAATGACATTCTCATGGTCAACTAGAAAGTCCATAAAACAAATCTATGCCTCTGAGCGAGCTAGCCTTCATTTCTTTGGGACTACGTTGACTGGATTTGACTGTGATCTGTTGAAATGTGATTTTATTTTAAGTCCTGCTTAATAATAATCACATGAGGTTTAATGTAGTGAGCGGCCATAAAACCATCCGTAATACAATGAAGTGGGTGCGATATGTAGGTCAGTACAGTGCTCAGGTGGTAATCTCTCTGCCTCACCAGCATGATGTGAATGACATTCATTCATTCAACTGGAGAGCAGCACTGATAATACGATTAAAACTAAATCAATAAATTCCAATCCAAACATGATATTTCAGAAGAATTTGGGATTCGCAATACACAACATGCTCGATGTTTACAATATATGTTACTCTTTATCACAGATTTGGAAAATCGGGGTACTAAAATCTGAGTAATAATTATAATAATTATATTATTATACTTTCCATGAATTACATTTCTCTTACTCCATCGGACTTGGTCTAGTAGGAACACATTTTTCCAGGGAAAATAAGGAAAGGGGACTCACACCGCTGTTAAAAAACCTCCATGGGATTCTACGTGATCTCTTGAACAAAAATGTATTTAAATATATCCTGAATCGTACCAATTCGATTTGTTTGGTTAAAGAACAGCCATTCCTTCTTCACCTCGTAATCGGGAAATCGAAAAACTTACCGGAGAGTGAAGTTGAGAAGCTGGGCCGAGGAGACCATGAGGATGTAGAAGGTGGCGATGTCCGTTTTCTTCAGCGGTTTGGACGCGGTGCGTATGACGATGGCGTTCCCCAGCTTGAGGCGCGACAGCGTGGCCATTCCCTTGGGCACCTGCAGCAGCCTCAAGCTGCCGATCCTCTGCATGGGCGTGACCGGTAGCACCCTGGCCTGCCGCTGCTGCCCCCCCGGGCCCCCCCGGCGCCCCACCTCCGGGGAGCTGCAGCTCCCGCCGGCGCTGGGCCAGGCCTGGTAGTACAGCTCCACGGGGTTCCCCGAGGACGGGTCCTGCCTCTCGCTGCTGCTGCTGCTCTCCCCTCCCGCGGCGGCGAACCAGCTGGGCAGAGGCACCAGCTCCGCCATGCAGGTCCCCTTTTCGCCCCCCAGGGTGCAGGAGCCCCTCACCTCCTGGGTCTGCCAGAAGGCGTACACCGTCACGCAGGGCAGCTCCTCCATCACCTCCGCCGGCCGGCCGCCCCACTCCCGCCCCGCCACGTAGAACAGCACCCGCACCTTGGGCTTGGAGGAGAACACCCTGGGGGTCAGCACGAAGGACTGGATCTTCCAGTTGTAGGTGAGGGCCCCCGGGGCGTTGAAGAGCGGCACGCCCTGCAGGAGGTCCCGGGGGACGGGCTGCTGGGCCGACAGCGGGCCGTAGCTGGCGTTGACCACTGGCTGGCCACTGGCCCGCAGCACCACGAAGGGCTGTGTGTGAGTCCCCATGCTGGAGTTCCTCATGAAGTCCTGGCCCGCCTCCTTGAGGAGGAAGTACTCTGCGTCCAACAGCTCATAGTCGACGGGCAGGTAGATGGGGAGAGGCACCGAGCTCTTAGCGCTGTCACTCACGTCCCCTCTCTCCGAGTCTGGAGGACGAAGAGAAGAAAAGCGTGTTAGGGATATCGAGGGAAGGCTTCCTTTAAAGTTACGAATTAGGATATAAGGAAAGTCTCCTCAGATCTAAACAAACTAAATTAAGTTGAAAGTTAAAAGGACCATTGGGGAACGAGCCTTGTGCATTGTTTCATTCCAGGGAACTAATAGCTATCACGCTTAAGTTATTACGCTCAAAATCATCTAACCCTCCAATTTAATAAGAAAAATCCCCATAGTTGGTCCATGAGGGAAATCATATGAATTACAATTCGAAAGGATTTGGGACATTGTAGTCTCTAAACCAGCGGATAACAAATGGACGCAGAGGGATATCATGGCAGCAATATTAAAGCAGACAACCCAATATGGGGGTCACAGTGATTGCTTTTGTAATTATGTGCTTCTTGGTAATGTACCTTGTTTATAAGCGATACACAACTCAAATGATTCAAAGGCATTAGCAAACCCAACCAGCTTCAGGTCATAGCTACTGAAAAGGGCAAAGGAGAGCATGCGTCATGTGTACTGACCGGCCCTAACCCGGGATGAGAAAAAAACAGCAACCACACGTCCTCAGCGGTCTGATCTGCTAAGCTCTAGGGTGGAGGAATGGGTGGGGCTGGGGGAGTAGGTGGATGGGCGGGTGGGAGTCGAGGAGGCGTGTTGGAGCGGTTGGGGCAGGGGGAGGAGTGGAGGAATGGGGGAGCAGATGGGGTTCAGATGGGGGAGGAGGTGGAGGACCGGGCGGGGGAGGAGGTTGGAGGAGTGGGTGGGGTAGGGGAGGAGTGGGTGGGGTTCAGGTGAGGGAGGAGGTGGAGGAGTGGGGGAGGAGGGGGAGGACCGGGCAGGGGATGAGGTGTAGGAGTGGGTGGGGTATGGGAGGAGTGGGTGGGGTTCAGGTGAGGGAGGATGTGGAGAAGTCTGTGGAGTGGGGGAGAACTGGAGAAGTGGATGAGTGGATAGGGTTCAGTATAGGGAGGAGGCGGAGGAGTGGCTCGGGATAGGGGTTGCAACTCTATATGATCCATTGGGGCCTAGGTTAGAGCTGTGTGTGTCCTTATTAAGCATCCATTTAATAGATTACACAGATGATTATTATTAGAGCTGGGGACCAGCTACATCATGCAATTACCTTACTGGGTGAATACAAAGGATGATAACCCTAATGTGTTTACTGTAGAGGTTATATTGAAATTGATGGGGCGAAGCACAGGTCTCGTACGCAGAGTGAGAAAGGGGGCTGAACAGAAAAAGACAGGCTATTAGCTGCAGTGTGAATCCGAGCAAGTGATCCGTTGCATCAGCCTCTCACTGTGATTTCAACACGGCTGACGGAAGATGAACAAAGTTCTTTGAGATCGGCATCAGAATTCAGATGTGCATATGTACGATGTGTGAGGGTCCTCGAGACAGCGGCCACAACAACACACTTTTTACCCGCCAAACGCAGCTCGACGAGTGA
>NC_079417.1:19887083-19917083 GCF_026213295.1 Gadus chalcogrammus
ATGGACAGCAGGAGGAGGTCAGACAGCCGCTCTTGACCACACTGATTTCGGATTTTTTTCGGAGCACATCACTACCCTGTAGTAATGTGCCCCTCTTAGCTGCCTCCTTTAGTTGTCTCTCTCTCTCCTGAATCCTCCTCTTTTCACTGGGCATTTCGGCTTCACTTAACAATAACAAACAATAGGCTACCCAAAATAGTGATAAGATTTAGGCATGAACCATTTTGAATGAAAGAATTCATGTGATGTATTACTTCCATCATTTATTCTTCTTGTTAAAAGGAAATGTTAGAAACAAAACTATCAGCAGACATGTAGTTTAGTTTGCCTAAGAATGTGTAGACTATGTGATAACGGGCTGCTTGTCTGCAAGCTAGCTAGCTGTCTGATTATTTAGGCTAAACGTTACGTGGCAAACTGAGCCTGGATTTATGAAGATTGTAATTCATTTCATAAAACGTGATGATGATTGTTTGTTTGTTATACATCTCAAATTCACCTTTTCCGAGAACATCAAGGCAGTTGTCTCACAGGTGCCGGTGTTCCGGTCGCGTGCAGCGCTTCTCACACGCCGCGCCCGCGCGGCAACTCGCCGCCTCCATTCATTTCAATGGGGGAAGGGCGGCAGAGGGGCGGCGGCAAAAGCGGCTGTTGCCGCGCGGCAGAGTTTGCCCTCCCCCTACTGACTTTCACTCTCAGTGCCCGAACGGAATTGAATGAGGCAACGGATACTTTATGAAATGTTTCGAGTGGCGATTTTTATAGGCCTACATGAAATTCTGCATCCATTAAATGATTAAAAAACGATTTTTCCTCGGAAGGGCAACCTGAGTCGAGGAGGGCATATGGGCAGTTGCCCAAGCAACCTGAGCAACCCCCCTGTGCACGTCCCTGACCAGGTGTGTGATTAGCCTTACAAGCCGTTTCGAAAATCTGCCCCATATGACATAGTGGGCGTGTCCACCTAGATCTGTGCTGGATAGATGAGTAACGTTTACTTCAGTCCACTGGGTAGGCTGGTAGACTGATCTATCCAGCACACATCTAGGTGGACATGCCCACTAGTGATGTCATATGGGGCAGATTTTCGAAACGTCTTGTAAGGCCAATCACAATCACACCTGGTGGTATAATATGTCTCCTTTAAACAATTATTTGTGCATGAAAATTGGGCATCCAAACCCTAACGGAGGCAGAACCACTTAATGGTTTTGTTGTTGTGCTGTATACGACCTTGGCAATATCGCTATTCAATGAAGACGACGAACTATGTCAATAACCATTAAAAAAAAAGCGATGGGAAAAATAAAACATAATTACAACATTGATAACCCTGAAAGACAATCTGAATAAAGAACAACTGAATCTAACAACCCCTGGGGACTGCTCGTCTGCCAAGAATGTTAAGCAATTTAAAATTAGTTAGGGACAAACTGATTGAAAATTCACTTGGATAACAAAAATATTTTCTTTACAGTAAGACAAATTAGATAGAAAGGTTAATAGGCTTCGAACCGCATATTAAATAGCAATTAAACAGATGCCTGTACTAAGGCACAACGTACACTTATCCCCTTACTGCACTAGATATCCCCTTCAATATTCAATGATTCATTGTAATAAAGTACACATTTCTCAACCCTCCTTATAAAAGGGGATCAGGCAGCAGACTCTGTGACCAAACTTGACAGGATCAGGCGTTGGTAGGGTAGGAAGATGCCACCAGCTATCGCTACGAGCTACCATAAAGCTCTAACTCTGCAGCACGGTGATAAGAAACCCCAGCAGGATGTGTGTGTGTGTGTGTGTGTGTGTGTGTGTGTGTGTGTGTGTGTGTGTGTGTGTGTGTGTGTGTGTGTGTGTGTGTGTGTGTGTGTGTGTGTGTGTGTGTGTGTGTGTGTGTGTGTGTGTGTGTGTGTGTGTGTGTGTGTGTGTGTGTGTGTGTGTGTGTGTCTGTTTGTGTGTGTGTGTGTGTGCTTCCTAAGCACTCCTCCACAGGGTTGCCAGAGGGACATTCAGGTCCTTCCTACTTACCTGCGCCCCACACAGTGAGATGGGCTCCAAGGTAATACATAAATAAGGCTAGCAAATACTTTCCTTAATACTTTAAGACAGTATCAAAATGTCAAGTAGACTCGGAAGAACTTGTTGAGTAAAGTCATGTTGAGATTTTGCTTTCATGCAGGGGAGTCTGTGCACATGAACTCTCACCCACCCACCCACACACACACCCCCACACACACACACACACACACACACACACACACACACACACACACACACACACACACACACACACACACACACACACACACACACACACACACATGCACTCACATGAAGATAGATGATTCAATAATATCATTAATGCATGCTATTTGGTTATCCAAATTGCAAACTATCTTGCAATACCGTAAATGCCTACATGGGGGCCCTAGTAGGAATTGAATACCCTAACCCTGCCATACCAATTGATCTTAAGATACAGTGTGTGTTTGTGTCTTAAATTGACCGCCTGTCAGTGTACCGCCGTTTGATTGGACCATGTTAGCAGTCAGCCAGTAGGAGCAGGTGACTAGATTGTCCCGCTAACGAAGGCCATGCCTCTGTACAGGTGTACACAAGCTGGATGATGCTAACAATTTTGGACAACTGTTATATGAATTATCAATCTTTTGAAAAGACTCACTTTAAAGGGGTAATGTGTATAATTTAGTGTCATCTAGCAGACTTGTCAGAAATTGCATACAATATTATTAAGTATGTTTTAATTTGTGTATAATCCATTCAAGCTAAGAAGTGTTGTGTTTTCTGTTCCCTCAGAATGAGCCCTTCGAGAGCTCGCTTTCATGAACACTTTATGAACATTTTTGTACAAGATGGCCCAGTAAAAGCAAACGTAAAGAGTGTCGATTACAATAGATCAGAAGTGTTTGTCAGGAGCAGTCAGACCGACAGAGGAGAACTCTTCTTGGGAATCTGCAATATGAAGATGTAGACAAAGACGGATGTCACGCCCGTTACATGCTGAAGTGGGAAGAGTGACCATAAAGGGATGATGGATGCGAGTGCCTCTAGAAAGGAAATGTGTTTTTCAGTGCTCGTCAGGCTTCTCCACTTGACAGATAGAGGTTGCTTCTACCACTGAAATGTGTTTGCCCGCAAATGCTTCTCCTAATGTTCCTCCCTCCCTCATTTCCATTCCAAACACACTGACGCACGGTGCTCACATTTACATACGCTTGCAATGATATAGGAGTCTGGATATTGAATGTTGGGCATGTATGTAGGTAGGGTGATTTGTATGCTCTGCTGAATACAATATATCTTGTGCTGCTAATTGAGGTGTCAGGCAGGCTGCTGCTGTACATGTACTGCACTGATGTTATTATGCACAGTGGAACACAACACTATGGCTCAAAGAGACTAACTTGATGCAGTCTGTGCGTATCGATGAGGTGAATGCTATTGATGCCTTTTAGCGTCCCCGAAGAGATATGAACCTTAGTGTGGAAGACCTTGAGCCCTCCTCAGCTACTTCTGTCCGTTCGGGTTATGTCCATTTTGGAGAACTAGCCTACGTTCTGATTATTACATTTACATTTACATTTAGGGCATTTAGCAGACGCTTTTATCCAAAGCGATTTACAATAAGTACATTTGTCATAAAAAGTGCATCAATATATCGCTGTCGGTACCGAAAGGATGTTCATAGAACCAAGTGCAAGTATCACAATCGCTAGGTCAATCAATTCCCCGTGTTACAGCCATGATAGCAGTTGCTACACAGTTAAGTACTATAATACAATACAATACGATTATTCAATGTAGTATGTACATCTGCAATTGTATGTGAACTATGTGAGCGCCTCTACAAGATGGGGAACGCTCCAGTGCTACATTGCCGCTCGCAGGTTTGGTTTGGAAAGGAGTTTGCCATATGATTCATATTTAGGTAGGAAAAGTAAAGGAAAAATACCCTTACAACGTATAGTTGATACTGAATCCACTCTGCATTACGTTTTAATGTTTTCTTTATGTTACGCTTAGATTTTGTCATTTGGCAGACTTTAAGGTTTCCTTTATGTTATGCTTACATTCAGTCATTTGGCAGCCTCTTTTATCCAAAGCCACTTCAAAGAGATGCTGAGACAAACAAAGCACAGCATCAACATTTGAGAGGCGAACAGAAATATTCAAAGTCCTGCCTGACCTAGTTGAAGAAACAACACACACTGGACAGAGGGCTGAGGTAGCAACAGAAACAGAAGGTGAGTCCAGTTCTTCTTTATTGTTAATCAAGTGGTGGTGCATAAGGGTCCCATCACACAGCTTTACCTCCCCTCCAAAACCATCAGTCCTTCCACCCTTTCAACCCTCTCCAACTGTTTGACTGACATCAAGACCTGGATGCAAAACAGCTTTCTCAAACTGAACTCCAACAAATCCGAAATCCTCATCATTGGTCCTGACACCCGCACTCACTCCACTCAGAACTTCACCCTTAACATTGACTGCTCCACCATCACCCCCTCCACCAAAATCCGTAACCTTATCCTGGACCCCACTCTCTCCTTCCTCCCCCATGTTAACCATATAACCAAAACCGCCCTTTTCCACCTCCGAAACATCGCCCGCCTCCGCCCCAACCTGTCAACTACCGCTGCTGCGACACTCATCCATGCTTTCATTTTATCCAGGCTCGACTACTGCAATGGTCTTCTCTACGGCACCGCCACCAAAGTCCTCTATAAACTTCAATATGTCCAGAACTCAGCTTCACGCCTCCTCACTGGTACCCGCTCCAGAGAACACATCACACCTGTCCTCCGTGAACTCCATTGGCTTCCAATTAAACACAGAATCAACTTCAAAATCGTACTCATCATCTACAAGGCCCTCAACGGCCTAGCCACCCCCTACCTTGCCGACCTCCTCCATCAACACGCCCCCTCCCGATTCCTCAGGTCCAGCTCTGCCAACCTGCTACAAGTCCCCCGGACGAAGCGCCGGACTTAGGGTGATCGGGCCTTCTCAGTTGCTGCCCCCACCCTTTGGAATTCACTCCCCTCCCACATCAAAGTCTCTCCAACCCTCTCTTCTTTCAAATCTGCACTCCAAACATACCTTTTTAGACAAGCCTTCCCCACCTAACTCCCACCTTATTCTTCATGTTTAACCTCTGTTTTTCTTTTAATATATGTCTGCCACATAATTTAGATAGGGCAATATGTAAAGCGTCTTAGAGCACCATATTAAGCACTATATAAATGTCATTTATTATTATTATTATTATTATTATGATCAAAGTTCAAGAGCGCCTTCAGTTTAAGAAGAGGCGTTTGTCAACGGAAACCAGATTATTTTAAAAGCTCAACAGTGTCCCAAATCTGGTTGCTGAAGCAACTGGGCATCTACTACTGTTACGTCCAGTTACAAACGTGTTCTAAAGTTGTGTTGTTTGCGACGGATCCGTGTTCATCCGCTAATCCATTATAATAAATGTGCATGTGTGTTGTGTTTCTTTTTGGTTTTAATGCAGTCAGCACCGCTGTTCCCGGTGTCATAATCTGATGTAAACAAAAGTAGGCCATGGGTGGCAGCTCTCCCCGGTGGAGCAGCAGGCAGCTGAGGGACAGTTCAACCTAATCTCCACGGTAATGTAATGTGGGACTTCTCCCCCTGCCGTCCCTCGTGTGTAATCCTCCATTCGTCGTTTTGATTCCTCCCTTTTTAAGTCTGGGGACATGACAGGAGCTGTCATCTTCGTCCCATCGCCGGGACCTGTTAATCCCTGGAGTAATCCAACTGACACACACACACACACACACACACAAATACACACACACACACACACAATTGTGATACACAGACCTGTTTACAATGTGACGTCAAAATGTGACTAGGCATTAAAAGCTTCTCATACTTGCTTTCCAGAAGTATTTAGTATGTTATTTTAAAGAAAAATTGAAATGATTACATAATTATAAAGTTTCTTTCTGATTTTGACAGATGATATGAAGAAATACATATTGTTGAATTTCAGAGGTTGTGGTTGATTAAAGTGCAGCATCTGACCTAGGGTGTAGGGGTTCCCTTTGTCAACATGGGCGTGACCTCAGAGTGACCTGGGGCCTCCACATGCTTGGAGGGCCTCTGATTAACAGCTGACAGAGGGAAAGGCTTCTGGCACAGCCTCCAACCCCGCTTACTAAGTCTGGTCAACTTTATTCATAAAGCACATTTCATACACAAGGCAGACTCAATGTGCTTCACGTATGAAAAACACGGCATACAATAAAATAAAATAGGATTTCAAAGGGTGCACACTCGAAATTAAAAGTGTAACATTAAAGATACATGAAAACAGGATTGAAAAGAAAGCATGAAGACATTTGAATAACAATTGAAATGTCATGATAGTTTAGCAGAAAGCAAAGGCTGGCATAAATGTTTTTAAGCTTGATTTAAGGGTCAGGGTTGGAGCAAGTCTCAGATCTTCAGGAAGTTTATTCCAGCTATGTGTTTCATAGCAGCTGAATCCTGCTTTCCCATGTTTTCTTTTGACTCTGGGAACCATAAGTTGACCTGTCCCAATTTATCTCAAAGGTCTAAAGGGTTCATGAGAAGCATTACAGCGATAAACTTTGGCCCTTAACCAATTAGGGATTTATAGGCGAGCATAAGTATCCTGAAATCAATCATCAGGCATATCAGCCAATGCAGGGATTTAGAAATGTTGTAATGTGTTCAGATTTGTTGGTCTTTTTCAGAACTTTAGCAGCTGCCCTCTGAACCAGCTGTAGCTGCCTGTAGCTGTTTTTGTAAGGCCTGCAAAGAGACCATTAAAATAATCTAACCTACTAAATAATGATTGCATTGGCAAGTCTTTCTAAGTCATGTTTTGACATGAGACCTCTTAGTCTTGTTAATTTCTTCAGGAGATAGTAGGCCGATGTTATCGCTGAATTTCTGTGGCTGTTGAAAATTAGATCTGAGTCCATAATAACACCAAGTCTTCTGGGTGGGTTTTTTGTCTTTAAGGAGAGGGACTCAAGGGGCAGGCAAAGTTTCAGTCTACCATCTTTGGCACCTCAATAAGATTTTTAGGCCTGGCCCATCATGTCCTTGACCTATAGAATGATAGTCAGTTGGTAATGGGGCTATGTAGTGTCTTCCGAATAACAATGGTAAGCAATGTTGCTATATTGGATAATTAGGCCTAGTGGGAGCATGTAGAGGTTGAATAAAGATGGTCCTAAGAATTGACCTTCAGGACCTCCACAAGTCCTGTTTTTCAGTTCAGATACAGTTACCAATGGAGACAAAATAGTTCCTGTCTTTTATATATGACTTGAACCAGTTTAAGACTGTGCCGGAAAATTTTCCAATCTGTTCACAATTTTTGAGCATAGCATCAATATGGACATTTTTCCTGAGTCTTTGTTAAGACGAATACCAATTAGCATTTTAATAGGAGACTGGATGCTATGAAGGGGTTTCAATTCTAACTGGAAGTTTTCATAGCAACTAGTAGAGGCCAATACATCATTAAGGTGCTGGAGGACAACTTCCTCTAGGATTTTATTCATGAAGGGTAGAGTTGATGTTGTTCTGTAGTTGTTAATTATAGCAGCATCCAAGCTTTTCTTTTCTTTTTTAAAAGGGGGTTTAATAACTGTTATCTTCAAGGCTTTTGGAAAGTTGCCTGATTGGATTGAACTGTTAACTATTTGCAGTATATCTTGGGCCAGGTAGTCAAGGACGTTGTGATAGAAGCTGATGGGAAAGCATCAAGGCAACAGGGGGATGGTTCTAGTTGTTCCACTGTTTCCCCAAGAGTTTTAGACTAGGGCATTAAAATCATGTCATCATTGTCAAATTACCTCTTAAAAAATTTGGTGGTGATCTAACATTCTGGTTTGAAATGGAAATATTGATGGCTTGTCTAGTAACTTCAATTTAGTCCATGAAAAAAGACACAAACTCATTGCATAATGGGTGGAGAGCAGTCCAGGGGGGATATTTGGGGGGCGTTTGCAAGAAGCACAACAGTATAAGGAGTAATGTTTGTGCATTACATGTGTTACTGTTAACGATATGGAGGAAGAAGAATTCTCTAGCACTTTTCAAGGCTAAATTGACAGCTCTGTCACGATGAACTTGAAGTTTTGTTTCCGCCAGTTGCGTTAAGCCTTAGGCCTCGTGCCCACTACCTCCGTCCGTTGACTGATCTCCATTGACTTTGAATGGGGACGGACGCGCAATGCATTGTGAAACATCAAAGACATTGAGACCCTTTGTGATAATCAAGTCCAAGTTATGTCCCCGATTATGAGTTGCCCCTTTCACGTATTGAGACAGTTCAAATGTGTCCAGAGTAGCAAAGGGTTATTTTGCAATAATTGGAATCCTCAGTATGAATATTAAAGTGTCCAGTAACAACTAAACAGTTAAACTCAGTGAAAATATACAATGGATGGTAGTTCTGTAAAGCGATCAAAAAGTAATTCAGAATATTTTGGTGGTCTGAAAATATCCTTAAATAAAACAGATATTTTTCCAGATCTACAAACATCCATAAAGTCAAAGTCATGAGGTACTGTCTCAATCAAAAGCTGCTGCTTTGTTCTCACCATGTCAAACAAATCAAGTTCTGGAGTCGTAAGATGTGAAGTTCCACCTCCGATCTCAAACGTTGTTGTGGTCTATCCTCGAGATGTCGGACTCACGAACAGCACTTCAGTAAAACAGCCCTCCTCTAGAACCTAACATCGGAAACGTCAAACACGCAACAATTTATTTGGACACTTCAGTGTGTTGGTTGCATCCCAATCAGCAAATTGATTTTATGTCATGTCTTGTTGTGTCTAAGGCCCCGTCCACACGAAGCCGATTTCATGGCGAAACCGCAAAGGTCTTGTACGGTTCGGCCTTCCGTCCACACAAAGCCGGCGAATCCGCTGACCGAAACCGCAAACTTCTGAAACCACCCTCGGAGGTGGTTTCAAATCTATCCGGTTTCGTTTTGGTTTCGTGTGGACGGGGCCTAATGCCGCTTTTCCACCGCACATGTAGCTCGACTCGACACGACACGACTCGACACGACTCGACACGGTAGCAGCGCGGGTGCTTTTCCACCGCAAATAGTACCTCCGGGACGTGGGCGGGGTCGTCTGCGCGAAAGGGCCGTGACGTATTTTTGTACGCGACGCAAACTACACCTACGTAACCCACACATGGACAGAACCCACATAACAACAATGGAGAACATCGATGCGATGGTATTCGTGTTCGCATTATTAGCTGGCATGTTGAAGAAGTGGAATATGTTGACTGCGGCGCTACTATGGCTGTTCTATCGTTACCAGCATGGTTGCCATGTCGCTCTCGTGACTTCGTCACACTCTCTGGCCAATCAGTGGCCGGCCGTCTGCCGACGTCACCTTTTAGCATCGGCTCAGCCGCTTGGAACCTAGAGCGAGGCGGTACTAGAAAAAGCAGCCACTTGAGGTACTAGATCGCAGTGGAAACGCAAAAAAGGCGAGCTGAGTCGAGTCGAGTCGAGTCGTGTCGAGCTGGTACCATGCAGTGGAAAAGCGGCATAAGTTACCTCAATCTAGTTGTCTGAGTCTATACTGCTTACAAAAAAAAAAGGATTCTTCGGGGACTTGGTATTGGCCTTATCATTTAGGACTGAGTATCTGTATTGACAGTGGAAAGAGGTTGTCTTTGCTGCCCTTAAAGAAAGCATATTTTTGTATAAGGGCCGGAACCGTGACGATGGCCTCAGGTTAAATCAATACCGGGTGAGAGATGATATTATCAGGGCTAAACAGAGGCCTGTTGGATAGAACCTGTTAAACAGTTAGTGTGATCTACCTGTGAATCATGGCAATGGAGCCCTGCGATTTCAAACTTGTTTCCCCGTTGAGAGCTGAGCCAATGTGTTGAAGTTTGCATCCTAATTGTGCTTACTTGAGGCTGATCAGCTGACAATTAGCTGTGAAATATTGTGACAGTAACGACATCACACACAATAACGAGGCCCACCAAATGAGACGTTTGTTTCTTTTAAAATCTCATTAGGGACCATAAAAAGGGGATTACACATTTTAACGGCAATTCTCAAACTACTATTTCCAACAGAGTGATACATAGTTTGCCTGAAAGAATCCACTGAGTTTATTTAGGCTCTGATTAATCCTTTCTTATTTCTCAGGAAGAAAAATACATTTCCTTTATCGGTGGGTAGACAGCAATTTCAAGGAGGAATCACTTGATTGCAAAAAACAACAAAGCAAAGCAGCCACTGTTTGTCAGCAAACACTCCACTCAGACCAGCCCATTTGTTTATTTTTGGTTATTGAATTTAAATGCCGCAAATGAGCTGCAAATTGTACGGATGAGGAATCTCAACAGTTTTTAACTGCAGAGCTTGAAACATCACTGCAAAAACGAATCCTATCAACAAAGACATGGCTAAGGTTTGTGTGACCCCGTGGGTAATCTGATGAGTGAAATATGGCAAGGTTGCCTCAGAGAGGGGTCAACCGAGTGCAGCAGCGGATCAACCCAAAAGTCAACAACGTTAATGAATAGACGGCCAAGTCTTGTGTCGGCGCAAGCCTATAATCTGACAAGTTAACCAAAGGCTAAAGATGACAAACTCAGTTCAGCAGTGACCCAGCCTATGGGAGAGATAGACGCATTGCAAGATGATATCAATGATTTTGCTTTGAAGGTAAACCGCTGAAGACTTGGGAAGGTGTTGGGAAAGGATGCAAGGGGTCAGACTAAATCACCCGATTGGTAGAAAACGAGGGTCATGGGTTTGTGCTTTGGTAGAATCAGATAGTCAAGGATGACAGGGGCTGGTGGCGGGTGGCGTTCAATAAAACATGAGAGCAATCTTCCCAGCGGGGGGAAAAAGTAGCTTGCGGTTCAACTCGGAGCAGACCATACAGATTTCCCCTGTGAGCCAAAAGCATTGCAGCTTCTCATTCACCACGGCGGGCAATCCACGCAGCCATCAAATTGACAGCAATCGACTGAAATAGTGCTGGAAATTGGACAAACTGTATCAAACGGTATCTGACCTCTGGAAAAGCTTATCTCGGTGAGAGGGAAAAGGTATGGAAGGGGATATGATAGTGTCTCTTTGCCGCGCTTGTCTCTCTGCCTCATTAACCCTCGATAATGGATAAGCTATCCTGACTCACAACCCATTCTATCAGCGGAGCTCCCTCCATGCGCGAGAATGAAAAGGTTACCCAGGGAGAGTTGCACAAGACAAATTAAACAATATATATTATTGTATATGTATACAAATATATATATGTGTTTTATTTGTGTATGTGTACATATATCAAGGCTTATTTATTAAATTATATTGCGTCATATAAATTCTATGTCCAATATATCTATAATATAATGACAGTTTATGTCCAGTGAGCAAGCATTAAGAAGCAGGCATTAAGACTGGACTGCCCCAGGACATGAATCAAGGAGACTGTTGTTTTGGAGATGGTTGATCAACTCTCACTCCTGCGCAATGGGCGACACATTCAGACAGAGGATGAGTCACAGCGAGAGATTAGTACATAAACAAACAACCCCGTACATCATGCTGACTCATCCATGACAAATAGACAATCTGGGATCCAGAATCACTCACAGCCACTGGGCTCCTTATTCTCTGTTTTTAGAGGAATGACGTGCCTATAAGGTCAGGAGAATCACTTAGGACACCTCAGGCCTGAATGACATGATCATTTAGAGAAACCCTTCTTTAGGCCTTAATGTAAAATATTTTGGTCTATGCGTTATTTTTAGACCAACACGATTCAAGCTCATCAGTTACAGTTATGAATAGCTTATTGTACATATAGAGTGGTCAACACTGCACCATATGCAGCTTTATGGTTTGAAGATAAGTCAGGCATTACAAACATGGCCTCTTTGCCATTTCTGCCCAAGTCAAGACAGACCCATGGACAGACCGAAGGATTACCTTGTTCAATCATCAAAACCAGAAGGCGTGGCTTATTTACAATTACGCCCATTTCCAATATAAACGGAGTTCTTAACTGTATATGGATCGTTTACCTTGTGTCTCTGAATCAACTACGTGTTGAAAGTTTACCACTCTCCGAGTCATACCATTCCCGAAACAACGATTCCAGAAAAGGATTACAATTTGTTTTTCATCAGCCTACAAATCGATGAATTCACACTTCTTCACCAGCAACGTCTTGTATCTTAAATCGTGGCCATCCTTACAAACAACTTGTATGGCCTATTTGAGACCCTGGTTGGACAGGTCTTCTCACATCCTAGTCTACAATGTGGACAGGAATGAACTGACAAGTCTGTCAGTACCAGTGGTTTAAAACAATGTTCCGGAAAATCTCAGAGATTTCCCTTTCCAGACGTTGGTTTAGGGAAAGCAAAGGCCACATCAGTGCATGTCAGATCAGAACCGTAATTTATGTATATTTCTCTATGCAAGCTCAGAAAGCATGTCATGCAGCCTGAGCACTTAGTCATCCGTGTTATTAGATTTTTTTTTCTTCTTTTACAGGCCATGATGTTGGTTTGTGCATAGGAAACGCAATGCACAAGTCAATCTTGGCATAGATTTATAGACAGAAATGTGTAATGACATTCCATGAAATCACGTTATGCAATACAAACGACGGGCCAACGAATATTTGAAATGTGTAAATGAGCAGATAAATTTTAAGCCAATGTAGTTGTGCTGCTGCCATCTAGTGGGCTACCGGTGAATGTCTCCGGGACTCTGGTCCAGTACGGGAAAGACTTGGAAGACTCCTTTTGTATATGTTGATGTTCGTCAATTATATAAATCGGGGTTATTTAAAGCCAAGTAGGAGGCTTTAAAAACACACTTTGTGTGCGTGTGTGCGTGTGTGTGTGTGTGTATGAGAGATTTGAACTCGTAATAAGATGTGCATGCTCCTTGACTGTCTAAATAATAGCAGCGTCAGCAAGTGATGTGTGGATCTAACTATTCTTTCAGTGCTCTAACCCTATTCCTTTTGACAGGTACATGTAATTAGCATTAGCTGCTAAAAACCAAGTGATATTGAGAGTGTGTTTGACTTGCCCAGTGTTCGTCCCTTAGTGACCCACACAGACCCCATCGTCAGGTGGGATATATCTCCTACACTGCAGCACAATTCCTCGGGACCAAGCATTACTCTCTCCGTCCCCCAGAGAAACTAATTACCCAGGACGGAGACGGAGACAGAGGACACCCCAACCTGATGTCTGTCACCCTGACGTATGACAGGCCGCTGACCAAGTCCCCAGCCTGAAGGGGAGGGGGAACCAGAGGAGAACCACGCACGCACACACACACGCACGCACACACACACACACACACGCACGCACGCACGCACACACACACACACACACACACACACACACACACACACACACACACACACAGACACACACACACAGACACACACACACACACACACACACACACAAACACACTCACACTCAGATAGCTTGACATGAAACAGAAACATTCTGGTATTCTCTGGTTATATCTGGTTAAAGATCAGGTATTAAGTTGTTAAAGTTAAATCTTGGTTTATCTGCATGGTAATATCTTATATCTGGTTAAAGATTTGTAATTAGGTGGTTATATGTTGTTAAATACCTGGTATTAAGTTGTTATATCTGATGTTATGTGGTTATATCTAAGATCTGTATTATCGTTATTATTTGTAAAATTCTGTTTCTAATTGGTCCTATATAGTTAATGTAAAATGGTGTCACTCCTTGGTGAGGCCTCTGAAACACAGGGAATGGGAACAAGGAACTCTTTGTAATGCCATAGCTCAAGTCTGTGAACAATACAGATACCAGATCATGTGCTAATTTATAACAGCAGTATTGCACAGCAGAATCCCAATAAGACCTGCAATATTGAATTTACTCATAAAAGTGCGTGCGTGCGTGCGTGCAAGCGTGTGTGTGTGCGTGCGTGCGTGCGTGTGTGTGTGTCTGTGGTGTGTGCATGGGTGCGCCGTGCATGTGTGTTTGTGTGTGTGTGCGTGTGTGTGTGTGTGTATGTGTGGGTGTATGTTTAGGTGAGCGTCTGCGGTGTGTGTGTGGGTGTGTGTGTGCATTGTGTGAGTATGTGTGTGTGGAGGAGGAACAGTGGTAGGTGGCCTCCACTGATCCCACCGTGATTTATCTCCCTGTAGATCCACGGACGGTGTCTTGGCAGGGCCATCCGGAGGCTGGGAGAAGAGGCTTAGAGGCTGGGAGTGGAGGCTTCTGACTGATAGAGGCTAGAAAAATAGGCTTCTAACAGATGGAGGCCGGGAGGAGAGGCTTCTGAATGTTAGGGGCTAGAAGAAGTGGCTTCTAACTCAGAGGCTGGGAGAAGAGGCTTAGAGGCTGGGAGAAGAGGCTTATGAATGATAGAGGAGAGGCTTCTGAATGATAAAGGCTATAACAGGTTCTGGTTTGTTCCTCTCCTGAGTTAAATTAATCCTCCATACACAGAAAACACAAGCTCTGAATGACAGGGCCGTGTGTGTGTGTGTGTCTGTGTGTGTGTGTGTGTACGTGCGTGCGTGCGTGCGTGCGTGTGCGCA
Organism: Gadus chalcogrammus; assembly: GCF_026213295.1. Classification (NCBI taxonomy): domain Eukaryota; kingdom Metazoa; phylum Chordata; class Actinopteri; order Gadiformes; family Gadidae; genus Gadus; species Gadus chalcogrammus. The sequence continues at coordinate 19,901,723 of NC_079417.1, forward strand.
TGTCTTGGACCCCAGAGTGACTCCCCCACCAAGCCTTCTGTGTCAGAGGAGCATCTCTGGCCCTGTCCCGTCGCGCCCCGTCAGTCAACTAACATTTTGCACACAGATATTTTTCTCAGAGTTCAACCAATTTCCCTCAGGGACATGTTCAGCCTCACCGAGCATGACTTTTTCCACCTCAAGCAATTACTTTTGGAACATTCAAACATGCGTTATGCCCCTCTCCCCGTCTTTAAAACTGATTACTCCTTCCAGGACCAGCGTGCACATTCAATTACGCTTTAACAACATAAATGTCACCACTAGATGGCAATATAAACTAACATCAGTGGGCCATAAATAAGGTTGTATTAAATGGGACATATTATGAAAACAACACTTTACCTGGGATTTGGGGTGTTGTTTTGGGTATCTGGTGCTCCCACACGCATACAAACTTTGAAAAAAGTCTGTAAATGATTTCTTGAATGAGATATGCATTTCTGAAAGTACCCCACCTACAGTTACCAAACGAGCGAGTTCGATTCGGCGCCCCCTCCTACGTAGGAAGGGGGCACAGTTGAATATTACCTCCCACTTCCCCACTCCCCACCAGAGCATAGCTAAGATTTTGTGGACCAGCGGACGAGCAGCTCCGGCGGGGGGAACTCGGCAGAAGCCCGGCAGCTCAGCTCCGGGAGTGCAATCCCTTTCTCTGCCAGACTGCCGCCGAGCTCCCCTCGCCGGAGCTGCCGGACTGCCGCCGAAGCTTCAGTGGCAGTCCGGGGGAGGAGACATGGAGGAGAAAGGGATGTACAACCGGAGCTGAGCTGCCGGACTGGCACCGATCTACCCCCGCCGGACTGCCCCCGAAGCTTCGGCAGCAGTTCAGCTCCCGGAGTACACCGCCGGAGCTGCAGGACTGCCGCCGGACGGCTTCGACGGCGGCAGTCGAAGCTTCGGCGGCAGTCCGGCAGCTCCGGCGCGGGGAGCTCGGCAGCACAGCTCCCGGAGTGCAATCCCTTTCTCCTCCATGTCGCGATTGATGCACTTCAGAGAGTCATGGCCAAAGTTCCTTTCCCCCAATTCTTCTCAACCATGGCCGAGATATCCTCCACTACGAGTCTTTACTTGTAATGGAAGTACCAGAGACATCAGACGCAGTCTTTATGATTCAAAATATCCTCTGAGGCGCACATAGCTTTTGTCCGTGATATTAGATATGATATTATATAAATACCCATGTATAAAATTATTATTATTATATTATATTATACTATATAGAGCTCCAGGAGTCCGCAAACGGCAACAATCCCTTCTCCTCCATGCTGTGGTTCAGTCGGACAGCTCATTGGTCAATGGGCGGCAGCTCATTTGCATTAAAGCTACAGACACCAGAAACAGCGCATTCTGATTGGACTGAAACAGAGGGGAATAGCGGTAGGCAGGATTTTTCTCCTAAAAGCTATTTCCAGCATATTGCTTCAAAAACATATTTTCTGGAACTCAAGTATTATATTTACTTGTTGGGAAAACACCATAATAGGTCTCCTTTAAGTCTTGACTTTTAGGTTGAATGCAATCATACTATCTAAAACTCTTCTACACTTTATTGGTAATTCATTTAGAAAAACAGTTTGATGTTTCTTATGATGTTTAAATATAATTTTTATCATCATCAACTTCAATTAAACAGTGGTCTTATACACATGAGTTGATCTTCAAAAATACTAACATTATGACTTGTTATGGAGCCTCATTTATTCCTAGTGAGTGCAAGCTTCAGCCTGTGGGCCATGGACAAGATGCTCAGGTCCCAGCAGCAGGCAGCTCTGCCGCCTGCTGCCTGCAGTTCCCTCCCGACCAGGGCCGGATCTAGGCATAGGCATTCTAGGCACGTGCCTAGGGCCCATTTCCACAAGGGGGCCCAGAAAGAGGGAATGAAAAAAAAAAAAAAAATGTGAAGAAAAAAAAAATAGAAATCCTGTCCAACACTCTTCTAAATGTGTACACATACAATATATATATATATTTTCAATAAAAAGTCAAATTAAAAAAAAAGTTTGTGTGAGACGGCGCTCTCTACAGCGCTAAGGGGAACCCATGGGAAACCCCATACAATAAGTCCATGGGAAACCCCGTAATGTATATTAGCTAGCTAAAAAATAAATAAATAAAACTGTGTGTAAACGGGTTCAAAAGTCAAAGAAATCCATAGAGTTAAAACAATCTTAAATCGTTGTTTTGTTGTGACTCTTTGGTAATAAATTTAATGTGTACAATGAGTTGAGTGTTTTTTCAGTAATGTGTGTAAATCGATGTGTTAAGCTATAGCCTATTTTGTTCTAAATATATTATATTATCTTCTGGAACATAAGAACTTACATGAGGCTAAAATTAGCATTTTGTTGAAAACCAAGAAGTGCTCACGAACAGACGTGAACTCGCTCTGTTACGTCTCTCTTTACTCCCGTTTACAAACACGCAACTCTTTAAAACAAATATTTCGTCAATAGTTTGTCAATATTCGGTAACTGAAAATGATTTATTTTGCCATTTTCGGTGGCCGAACTTTCGGTGAATCCCTAAAATATAGAACTATGCTTTCAACTATTAATACAATTTATGGCACTTATAAATCCTCTCTTTTGATTGAGTGTGCTGCGCGTCGGGCTCCTGCTTAAGCTGGTCGGTCTTTATTTCTCGTGAGTGACCCGTTCGCTATACATTATCCCTTACATAAAAAATTGCATATAAACAGTTACATAGAGCCTGAAATGTGCATGAAAACCTAAATAAATAAGCATAAATAATAATCTTGTGGCAGGTAAAATGTGTGTAGTTTTTTCACCCAATCATAAAGTATCCGTTTGGAGGGGGCCCAAAAAAATGCGGTATGCCTAGTGTAATCTTTCCACTTAATCCGGCCCTGCTCCCGACCCCTTCTCCTCAGCCCGTCCACCAGCTCCCTCCTGACCCCTTCCCTCAGCCCGTCTCCCATGCTCACCGCAGTCCTGCAGCTCTCTCCCAGGCCCTTGTCCTCAGCCCGTCCACCAGCTCCCTTCTCACCCCTTTTCCCCAGCCCATCCTCCAACTCCCACCCGACCCCTTCTCCTCAGCCCATGCCCAAGCTCCCTCCCGACCCCTTCTCCTCAGCCCGTCCCCTAGGCTCACAGCGGGCCTGCAGGCCGTAGTTCCCTACCAGCCCCTTCTCCTCACCCCGTCCACCAGCTCCCTCCCGACCCCTTCTCGTCAGCCCGTCCCCCAGGCTCACCGCGGGCCTGCTGGCCTGGGTGGAGGAGGGCAACAGGGCAGATAGTCGGCCGAGGAAACTTCAAGGCAGGGTTTTGTAGAGGTATCCCACTGACCCAAGCCCTCCTCTAAGCGCCCGTCTCAGGCCTCCTGCCCGCCTCACAACCCCCAGGGGATTTGGTCCACTTATCCGGGCATGCTTCAGATTCCAGATCAGGATTACGAGGGGTTGAGTTTTGAGGAATCAGTTGTATCAGAAGTCTATTGAAGCGTATCTCTCCATATATCTGTTTTTCTACCTCTCTTCTCTTGTCCGGCCATAAAGAAGTTGAACCTCACGCCCCCAGCCCTTCTCTGCTGGAGACCCTCTGTGAACATCAGAGGGAGACCTCTGTTAACCCCTCCTTGATCCTCAAAGTTCTGCCAGCACCAATACAGAAAGGCCCAACAGATACCTCAGACTGAAGGTCATTCGTTAAAGAGTCACTTAATGAATGCACCTCAGCTATATTGTCTTTGTACACTTGTGTTCAAAGAACTTTACATTTCCTCTTCATTTATTTCTATCCAAAGTGTCGTCTGAGACACACTTTCCATTGTGTATAACCTGAGTGGAAGAAACAATGCAACTATTGGAGCATAGAACGTTGCATGCAATTAAAATAAGAAACCCATTAGGCATTATGGAGGGAAACATTGAGAGATTCTATCCAGTGACCGATCGCTCCTACGCTACACCTTGATACACAGCAATCAATTCCATTTGAAACTATGCCAAGTCTCTCCAACAGGAGGTGCTAAAGAGCTAGTTTTAGTAGTATTGAGTTTATAGTCAAGCGTGATTGTCCGTGTCCACAAAGATGTTGTGTGCAGGCCATGTGTTTATTGTCCCTGTGCATGTAGGCAAGTCTGTATTTGCATGTATTAACAAAGTGTTTGTGTTTGTATTTTTGTGCATGTGTTTGTGTGTGTGTGTGTGTGTGTGTGTGTGTGTGTGTGTGTGTGTGTGTGTGTGTGTGGTGTGTGTGCGTGCGTGTGTGTGTGTGTGTGTGTGCGTGTGTGTGTGTGTGTGTGTGTGTGTGTGTGTGTGTGTGTGTGTGTGTGTGTGTGTGTGCGTATGTCTATGTCCATGCCTATGTGTGGGTCTTTATCTGTGGCCGTGTGTGTACAGGTGCATGTGTTTGTGTGCATATCTGTGTGTGTGCAAGTGTTTGTGTGTCCATGTGTGGGTCGGGGCATGGTTGGGGAGGGATCCGCGCCACAGAGGTCTAGCTGACCTCTCCTTCCCCTCCGCTGCACAAACCTTGTCAGCAGGTAAGGTCTTATCTCTCTCCAGCTGAATTGAGCCATTGAGCACACACTTGACCTTGTCATTATCTTGTACTTGGCTTTGTCTCTACGCTCCTTTCTGCCCTCTGTGTGTTCCCTGACTTTCCCCCTTCCACACTGTTTGAACAGAGATAACGCCTTTCAATCGCCCCCCCCCCCCCCCCCCCCTCTTTTAATCTCTCTCTCTCTCTCTCTCTCTCTCTCTCTCTCTCTCTCTCTCTCTCTCTCTCTCTCTCTCTCTCTCTCTCTCTCTCTTTCTCTGTCTGTCTTGTATACTCCTTTCATGCACACACATTAGATCATTTTCCCTTTAAAGAAGTCTTGTGTTTGATTTGAACAAAAGACAGAGCCGCAGCCCTAACTTGCACTTTGAGGTACACCGGTACAGCAGAACCACAGAACCTCCTCGCTCTCTCTCACACGCCAAAGGGACAACAGACACTAATGTCAGGAGGAGCGGATCTGTTTAATGTGGACTGGGGTTGCTTCAGCAGCGTTGTGGCATGCGGTGGTTGGGAGACCAAACACAGAACATTGTCAGTTGATTTACGGCATGCATTCAGGCTGACACGTTATGTGCAATAACTGTGGTGTGTGGTTTCCAGCTGGAATAACGTCAGACGGTGTCAGAAGAAGTGATGTCGGTTTTATGTTTCGGTATCCACGATATATCACATATGAAATGACTAAAGGCATAAGTAAGACAAACAGTTATCGCTCAACTTGACTTTCGGGGAGTGTGTGTGATTTTAACTAAAACAATCAGGCCCACTCTGTGGCTGGATATGGCGGGCGTAAAAGGAAAAGCGGTCTGAATGGTTTGCAGCTGGCTGTCCTTTGATGCAGAGGAAGACTGATGAACACCACGCAACTAAGCTGAGCGAGGAACGGGTTCAGGGAGGAACCGGCTGTAGCAGGAACCGGTTGCAGGAGGCACCAGGTGTAGGAGGAACCGGGTGTAGGAAGAACCGGGTGTAGGAGGAAACAGGAGGATCTGGGTACAGGAGGAACCGGGTGTAGGAGGAACCGGGTGTAGGAGGGACCGGGTGCAGGAGGGACCGGGTGCAGGAGGCACCAGGTGTAGAAGGAAACGGGTGTAGCAGGGACCGGATTTAGGAGGGACTGGGTGTAGGAGGGACTGTGTATAGGAGGAACCGGTTGTAGGAGGAACCGGTTGTAGGAGGAACCGGTTGTAGGAGGAACCAGGTTTACTAGGGACAGGGTCTAGGAAGACCAGGGTGTAGGAGGAGTGCTCCCTGCTCCGGAATTAGGGAGGGTGGCATCCACCAAAGGTTGAAAGAACTGTGAAGAAAGACAGCGCAGAAATGAACACCAACAGTTTTTTTTCCTCCAACTGTTGTCTCTGTAAATATGAAAGGGCTCGTCCCGGCAGTGACTTCAACGCAGCAGCAGCAGTGGCTGGTACCCGGCCTGATGTCTGCATCAGCCTCTGTCCCCTCGCACTTCAAAACCCTGCCGACACACGCAACTCTAGGTGGCATAATGAGGACCACTGCTTCTTTCAACTGCGCACACACACGTGTCTCCCAATGTGTGTGTGTGTGTGTGTGTGTGTGTGTGTGTGTGTGTGAGTGTGTGTGTGTGTGTGTGTGTGTGTGTGTGTGTGTGTGTGTGTGTGTGTGTGTGTGTGTGTGGTTGTGTGTGTGTGTGTGTGTGTGTGTGTGTGTGTGTGTGTGGGTGGGACAGTGTGTGTGTGTGTGTGTGTGTGTGTGTGTGTGTGTGTGTGTGTGTGTGTGTGTGTGTGTGTGTGTGTGTGTGTGTTTGTGAGTGTGTGTGTCAAACACGCACTCTCTCAAACACACACACAAACACACACACAGTCACACACACACACTGTGTGTATTTGTGCGCATTTTGTGCATGTGTAGGAGTATGACATTCTCAACTATTTTGTGTCCTGGTTGCTGACACGGTGGAGTCTGTGTCCAGATTGCAGCAGACACCTCTTAAGAATCCCCTACCTGTCCCCTCCCCCCTGTTCCCCCCTGGTTCCCCCCTGGTTCCACCCTGGTTCCCCCCTGGTTCCCCCCTGATTCCACCCTGATTCCACCCTGGTTCCACCCTGGTTCCACCCCGGTTCCCTGGCCACCCTGGTTGGCCCCGGGGGTCCGGGGTCTGACTGTCTCTTTCAGGGTAGCACAGCCACACAGTTAGTAACGTCCGTACATTCAAAACCTAGCTAACGTCTCTCAGTTGATGCTCGTGTCCGATGCAAGTGAACCCGATCCTGGTCATTTGTAGGAGCAGGAAGAGGGTGAGGCATCTTGATTGCTTGATTGCTTGGTTGCTAGTGAGAAGGCTGTGGCCATTAGGGATCGACGCAGTGCTGTTGGCTTCGGAGGATAAAACCCTATCCTCCACACTTTCCTTGCGGTTGTTTTTGTTTGTTATTTTGCATGGATATCAAAGTGTCACTTCATGTGGTAACTTTAGTTGAGGTGATAGAGAAAACCCTGCAGAGTGAAAAAACAACCAAACACTCTCTCCTCCACCAAGATAGGCGCACTGTTGTCTTGTGTCGCATTGGGTTGCCTTTAAGAGTTAAATCCTGCAGACTAGATGTGAAAGAAGTGGAATATTTCCGAAACCACTTGAAGTGTACTCTACTCTATCTGCCTGCGTGCCCGGCGTTGTTGTTTTTAGATATCGAAGGGTCTTTATCAGCGGGCAGCAGAAACTGGGCTTGTCGACGGCCCTGGGTCGGAGTTATAATATATACATACCTAACCTTGCTTGTGCTTTAACCTTGCAGGCACCCCATACATCACCTCCGTCCCTGTCCTGGAGGTACACTGCACACACAGATGTCTTTGCAGCTGTAGACTGTCTGCCAAACCACAATAGTGTCGGAGCCAAAGAGCGTTTCATTCTGAGACTTGCTGGAATCAGCAGGTTGCTGCACACACACACACACAAATAGAACGCACACCTCGGCACCGACTCTTCCCCAGGCGTATAAATAGCATTCAGCGTGTCACGACACAGCCGGAAAAGACAAAGTTCCCTGGAAGCGCTCGCACAAAAGCCGCATTCATCGCCGTCCACGATTCAGTCCATCTCCGCCCGTGATATAATTGGACAGGTGGATTGATAATCCATGGTGGTTTAGGTTTTTTTTACCTTCTTTATTCCACTTTTCAGACAGTTTACCCCGAGCCTGAAGGAGCTAACCGACGTGTTTCAATGGCGGCTGAATAAGCAGAGAGCGTGCGGTGGTGCCTTAGCTAGCTGCCAGGGAGGGAGGTGTGTATTGTTTCCTGACAGAGATCAATGGGTGGCTGAATGTGCTTTAATTCTGCAGGAGCTCTCTTCTCCCAGGCTAATAAATGCAAGCCTCCCTGCCGTCTGGGCTGTCGTGCTGGGCTCAGCAGGGGTTGGCCTTTTTGTGTTCCTGTGCCCAAATTATGGAACCATCAATACGCTGCCTGGAACCAGTCAATAGGAGCCAGCTTTGTGGCTGAAGGGAGACCGACTTCAAGGCTGATCTAAAAAGATGAAATGAAGGGGAGTGAAATTGAACAAATAAAAAGGGAATTCAGAGCTCTGTTGCATTTCAGCCAAACAAGATCTGAACCAGGTTTTACCGAAGCCCCATGTGAACGTCAGTAGGAGTGCCACCGCATTTCTGCACATGTAACCAGGAAAAGGTTAAACAGCTTGTGTTGACAACCACTCCAGTATACAGTGTATTTTTTATATGATTCTGTGTTATATACAATATTCAACTAGTTCCATACAAAAAAAACAACCAAAATGGTTTCCTAAAAGATACTGCCGCGGTCTTCTGAAACAGAGCTATTCCCTTTAAATCACAGAGCGATACCATACAGTTACTGTGTTAGTTGATATGCATTAAAACACGCAAGGAAATGTATAGATTTTTCCCTGGGATTGATATCTTTCAGAACCTTTGACATTGAAAACATTTTCGATGCTTCTTCGGCAGACGAAGGGCTGACACACTTTCCTCCGTCGGGGTACAGGCCATGAGAACTGTTTTCATGCATGAGTGTCTTGCCACGCTGCCTGTTCATAGTATCGAGTGAATTATTAAATACCCAGCTTCAAAAAGCTTGAAACCCCCCCCCCCCCCCCCCCCCAAACACCCCCACACACACACAAGCACACAAACACACACACACACACACAGACACAGACACACACACCAACACACAACCACACAGACCCACACACACACACACCCACACACCCCCCCACCGTAATTTTAAAAACTTTTCCTTCCTCCTCTTCTCTCCCGCCCTTTCTCTCCCCCTCACTCCCCCCCCATCCTTTTTTCCTGCACAATTTCTGTTGGCGTTTCAAACATCAAGTCGTCTCCGTTCTTTTCCTTTTTTTCTAACAGGCTTAAAAAAAAGCTGAGTTCCCCCTGCATGCGAGGAGCGCATTCAAAGGGCGCCCGCCTCAGATGTGCCACCTTGCAGCGCGGCGCGGGGCTGCGCAGGGGCGGGATCATTCAGATATGCTAATGAAGCAGCGGGGAGGCTCCTGGCGCGGCTTACCCCCGCTTTAAGAGACAGCTGCTCCTGCTCTCCTTCCTCCCTCGTTCTCATGCCCCTCGCCGCCGCTCGTCTTCCTCCTCGAACCCGATCCGCGTGTTGATAGCAGGTTTGAGATGTGATAACCATTTCATTTCTGCTAATTCGACAGACAAGAGCAATTAGCAGAGGTGGGTGCACGTCAGCAGTCGCTGGAGGTATGTCGCGTCGGGATAGGAGACAGAGGGGGGGGAGGGAGAGAGAGAGAGAGAGTGAGAGAGAGTGAGAGAGAGAGAGAGAGAGAGAGAGAGAGAGAGAGAGAGAGAGAGAGAGAGAGAGAGAGAGAGGGAGAGGGAGAGGGAGAGGGAGAGGGAGAGGGAGAGAGGGAGAGAGAGAGAGTCCTGCACACCAAGGGAACTTTAGGGGGACGACTGAAGGGATTGTGTGGGTGGGGGGAGCTTTGAGTTGTCGCGGTCTAATGATATCATGGCCAACCATGGCGTGTCTGTGCCCGACGGCGCCCCCCCCTTGGTGAGGTGAGACTGTGTGTGTCAGCTCCTGTGCCCCGCGGGCTCCCGGTGCCGTTTGTGCCGTGGCCCCCAGAAAGAGGCTCCCACCCTCTCCCTTCGCCCCTCTATTCTCCCCCAGCCAGAGCCATGCTGCGCAGGAATCCTGGGTGATTGGGTTCCTTTCAGGGGCCTCAGAGCCGGCCATAAATCGGAGGGGGATCCCTGGCCCGGGCCCCCTGCTCCCAGCCTCTAAACCTGGCTCCAGCTGCCAGGGGACCGATTGTTGGGGCGCCCAAGAGGTCACCGTGGGGTCGTCCTCTGTGGCGCTTCTTAACTTTACTTGCCCCCCCCCCCCCCCCCCCCCCACCACCCACCAACCCCCGACACACATACACCCTGCCCCCACCGCTCTCCCCTCCGTGCGTCTTTTCTCTGTCTCTCTCTCTCTCCCTCCCCCCTCCCTCCCTCCCTGCCCCCCTCTCCCCCGCTGTCTCCTGGGGGAGGTTGCTAGGGCTTGGTATTTGCTTTTTAAGACTGCGTTGTAAATACAGAGAGAGGAGCCCAGCTCCACCACAGAGGCTCCTGGGCTTCCCTCTCTTCTTCATCGCCGCTGATTGCTGCTGAGAAGCTAGGGGCCGTCTTAACCCCTGAAAACGGCTCTGTGAGCCGTCTCCTACATGGCTGCAGACAGGTGGGGTCCATCGATACACCCGTTGACTCTCAGTACTGACAGTGGAGAGGGGCTGCTCCACACCCTCCCAGAGCAGCAACCACAGACTGCGCTGTTCTCCGATTCACAACACTTCAGTATCAGGTGCAGAAAAGTATTCAGATATTAAGAATCTTATTTTGTGTTTTGAGGTATTTTGGCTTCAGCTCTTGATTTTCACTATTCCTTCAAATATTGAGTATCTAATTTTCAGTTTTTGACAGTTTTGAGGCGTTGTTGTTTTCTTATTGTTGTTCCAGTTGTCTCCAGGCCTTGTAATGAGCTGATACTTACAGGCCATGTGTGTGCGCATAATCAAAGAAAAGTCAATAACAATAGGCCCCATTTATTTGCCTGCGTCCTGTCGCTTCTCGCAGAACAACACCAACAACATTTGCCACCAGTTGAGGGAGTCCCGTGACCCGCTCCTCGGAGCTGTTTACCTATCCTGAAGGAGGGCGACGCGGTGTGACGCCCCGCAGAAACATCAGAGAAATGCCACAAGGCCCGCTTCCTGTGGGTCAGCTTTAGCATCGCTCTCCAAACATCTGGGACCATAAAACAGCTAAGGTTCACCACGTCCACAAAGAAAACAGCCCCACAGTGAAAACAAACTGTCATGTCGTTATACAATAAAAACAGAGAGGAGGAGGAGGAGACTTCCCGTCCTTGAGCACAACTGTGAGCCTCTTCACAGGGGATGTTAAACCATAGACCATATACCCTAGTCTACCGTCTCCCAGTATGTTTCCTGATCCCCAAAGGCCAGCACACACACACCAACACCTTAGAGGTCCCTTAGTTAAATCTAGCCTAATTCAAAACACAACAAGAGTTTGGACTGTTTAATCTGTACCCTAATGTCTTTCATTGCAGTTCCCTTTTGTTACGCTTCCGTCAAGCAGTCAAAAGTGCCAAATCAACCCCATATTGATATCCCTGCGTTGGCCTTTTGATGACTTTTGAAACTCCTAATGGTTTAGGAATAATTGTGTCCTCTGCCTGATGTGAGATCACAGGCATCCGCAGATCAAGGACTTTTGTGTGTTACCTCAAGTCTGAGGACTAACTGAGCAGCCCTTCTCAGCACTAAGTATGTTTCAGTCATGTTTTGAGGTGTATTATGCAGTTACATAACTTTCTATCCTCACATTCTGTGAGATTGTTATAGATCTTGCAATCGTTTATACATCTTACATCTTTCAATGTACATTTATTTCTATTTTCCTTTTCATATTTAAGCTTTTACAGGTGATTTATAAACAAAAAGTAGTATAATTGGGAATTAAGACAACAAATGACACATTAGTGTACAGATTGACATTTGAGTGTTCCTACAAAAATCTCACGACATCGGCTTGAGTCAAGTTCATACTTCAAACTATCAGTGCCTTTGCCTTAAATGACTTGCACCATAATGTCCGTATCACAATTTCTATTTGAATATGAGAACTATGTGATGCTCTGCGTCAGTGGGCCAGTGAGCCCTCCCCCGCCACACTTCAAAGAACATAAAAGACTCCCCCCCCCCCAGAGAATATAAAAAATCTGACAAAAGATATGCGTGAAGTACAAAGTCTGATATACTTTCATGCCTGTATGGAAACAGACCACAAATGCACCATTGTTCCCGGTGAAAACGGGATGCCAGCAAGCGAGATGCATTGTTCTAATTTGGGCATGAATCTCTTTGGGCTTTCCTCCTCCCTCCGGCATGACTTCTGACAAACTGCGTTGGCTGTGGCAGCAGGGACAACACTTCCTCCCACGAGAGCCGCGGAAGCAGGCCCGGCGTAATCGCTTCAAACAAACAGGATGCCATTAATTGTTTGCCACGCGAAGTGAAGTGCGTTGCAAGGTATTCAGCCAGAGCACAATTAATCCTTTTTACCCGTTTCACTCATCGGGTGCCAGCAAGGAGAGATTCATTTCCCTGGCACGACACGAAACGCTGGGACCAAACAAAAAGAACCGACACTTTAATGTCTTCAGAGGCCTGAGTTATTCAATCACATTCACACTCCTCCTCCACCTCCTCCATCAGTCTCCACCGGAAAGCCATGGTGACTGGACGCGTTACACAGGCTGTCCGTTTCCCCGCCACGTGAAGCCCGTCCTGTGAGATGCGTGAAGGCATGCGAGACAGAGCGACGGCAAGGCCATGTGTCTCTCCCCGTGTGTCTCTCCCCGTGTGTCTTCCCTGTGTCTCTCCCCGTGTGTCTCTCCCCGTGTGTCTTCCCTGTGTCTCTCCTCGTGTGTCTCTCCTGTGTGTCTCTCCCTCTCCCCATGGGTCTCTCCTGTGTAACTCTCCCAATGTATCTCCCCCCGTGTGTTCTCTCCGTGTATCTCCCCCCGTGTGTTCTCTCCGTGTATCTCCCCCTGTGTGTCTCTCCCTCTCCCCATGTGTCTCCCCCTGTGTGTCTGTCCCCTAGTGTCTCCCCCTGTGTGTCTCTCCCCTTGTGTCTCTCCCCATATGTCTCTCCATGTGTGCCTCTTCTCCCCCACTGGTCCCCTCCCTTCTCTCTCCCCCACTCTCTCCTTTATTTCTCCGACCTACCCTGTTCCCTACCACTATCTACCTTCCTTTTCTCCCTCCGTCTGTCTTTCTCCCTCTCTGTCTCTCCATGTGTGTCTCTCCATGTGTGTCTCTCCCAGTGTGTGTCTCTCCCTGTGTGTGTGTCTCTCTCTCTGTGACATGTGCGGAACGACACTCTTGGCCTTCACCGGAAGCACCAGGCCAACGCGGTGGTCACACACCTCACACACACATCACACACAGCACCCACGTCACACACATTACACACATCAGCACTTCACACACACGAGTCAACAATGAGCCCAAATGTCAACACCCAGGTACCACTCACACCTTCAGAGAGCAGAGCAAACAACCCAGATAGGGGAGAAAGGGAGCGGGAGAGATAGAGAGGGAGAAGAGATTGGGAGGGAGAAAAGATAGGAAGATAGTGGTAGAAAAACAGGGGAGGTCGGAGAAAAAAAGGAGAGAGTGGGGGAGAGAGGAGGGAGGGGGCCAGAGGGGGAGAAGAGGGGGCGGATGAAAGAGAAAGAGTGAAGGAGGCAGAGCGATCAAATTTGGAATAGGGTGAGAGAGAGACTTGATGGATAGACCGTGCCTACGTTCACGTGACTGAAACAATGGCCGTTGAACAGAGCGTCCTCAGCAGATCACAGGGGTGCTAATGACACTGGGGAAGGAGTCCACCAAAAGGTGCTGGCAGAGATGTGTTCAACACCTTGAAGCCCCTCTCCACTGTCACACTCAGCGGGAGGGGGTTCTGGGACGGGAAGGGAGAGCAGTGGGATTCTTCCTGTGTGTGTGTGTGTGTGTGTGTGTGTGTGTGTGTGTGTGTGTGTGTGTGTGTGTGTGTGTGTGTGTGTGTGTGTGTGTGTGTGTGTGTGTGTGTGTGTGTGTGTGTGTGTGTGTACGCGTGCGTGCGTGCGTGCGTGCGTGCGTGCGTGCGTGCGTGCGTGCGTGCGTGTGTCTAAGGGGGAGGAGGGCTGCATGACCAAACACAGTGGGGTCATGGGACACTTGTTCTAAACACGCCCCCTTCCTTGTGGTTTGTTGGTTTGTTTTTTAGTGACGGCTGAAGGACAAGGAAACAGGATGTCGGTACCCACTGTGGCCGGCGACAAGAGGGGGGAAACGGCGGTACTGGTTTTGACTCCCGCTGATCGTTTTGAAGTAGAAAACGCAACCCTCCTGAGGCGTCCAGCTCGCCACGGGCCGGCCCATTCTAGGACAACATGTGGAAAATCAGCTGATGACAACTGACCCGTGACGGTGTGACACCCTGAAGAATCTCAAAAAACAGATAATGTTGTCTCTACGTTCTTGATGGAGGTATCAGCAGTGAAGACAGAGAACTGAACAGAATGATTGTAGACGGTTGTTTGTTCTGCCAAAATAATATGAAACATTTATGCTGCAGGGGGAAAGCTTTGTAGAAGCAGACTTGAATAGTAAATAAGACACAATGACAGGATTATGTCTTTATAACTGTAAAATGGTGTGCTCCAGCATAATGAATACAAGTGCACAAACAGCACCAAAATAAGGTCAAAGGTCAACGTTAATAGAATGGCCCCAAGTCATTTCAGTACAGCTTGGTAGGTTGGCTCAGTTTGATGTTGACAATACAACACAGACACAAACAAACCACTGTACATTAAAAACAGCAACTGACTGAGAACATCAGCACGACTTAAAGAAAGTGATCAAAAGAATACAGAACGTATGAACCGGCTCCTCTACACAGATGTTGTGCAGCATAGGTGGACCGCTCTGGGTTGGCAAAGTTGAAAAGCTCCAGCGCGCGTCTTGGTGCCACCCACACGCTGAGACCTAGCTCATTAGCTGTCCTCCTGTGATGTCTAAATTAGCGAGTCAGCAGATGGTGGACTCAAAGTACAGGGGAGGACTTCTGCCCCCCGGTCCTGAACCACCTGGGCTGCTCAGCCAGGCGGGGGATACGGGTTCGATTCCCTATTTCAACATGCAGATGCCCAACCGCTGCTCACTCCTGCCCCTCATCAAGGACTTGCATCTGAAATGAATGTCTTAAGATAAAAAGGTATGCTACACAGCATGAGTGTGAGCATGAAATCTGGCTAAAAAACGAACTATTATTGGTGGTTTGTCTTTGGGCTGCATGCACATGAGATGAGATGATAGAAACTTTAGCTTTCTCTTTAGGAATGCTGCGTCATCATGACGAACAGCAGCCCAGGAAAGAGAGAAAGACGTGAACATGTGTGGCGTTACATTGGCTTTAATCACACGAAGAACGTACAAACCGCTGTCCTCCCCTGAGATCCGGCCAACATACGGAGAGATAAAACAGTGGCGTATCAAGCCACGGGCCTGTGATACATTAGGCTCCACACACCATGAGAGGATTCAACCGTCTTTTAACTTTGCATACTCCTTCTGAAAACGTTGCACCACCACAAAGGCTGCGTCTCTCCCCCTCACACTCCAACCCTCGCTCGGTGACAGAGGGTACGACAGCGGTGAAGGACGTGGAAATCATTGGTCTGGTGGT
>NC_079417.1:19927083-19942083 GCF_026213295.1 Gadus chalcogrammus
AGGCCTTCTTTATCTTCAGATCATAACGTCTCACATGCATACCACTGCTCTTATGTGATTAACGGCATCATCCCATCACCTTCGGAAACTCATACTCAAGTGTTGAAGAGAAGTGGGAATCAACGAACAGGCCTAAACGAGCCTAATCCTCTATAAATGATGGGAATACGAGCCTGTGATGGCTGGACGCGCAGTTTATCTTCAGGTCCTCAGACCGAGGTTCATGTATTGTTTTCGAGAGGGCGTACTTTACTAGGCTAGAAGAAAACCAGAGTGTTACACTTTCATGTTTGTCATCCAGGGAGAGGTAAAATGTTCTGTTAAAATACTTTTCACATGACCTGACATGTGACATTTTTTTGATATAGGCTGAAAAAAAAAAAAAAAAAAAAAAAAAAACATATGCCATCGCCCAAAAAGGTAAATGTAATCAATATAAATACATACATACATATATATATTTACTTTATTTTTATGTATTTTTATGTATCTTTTTATATCGGATCTTCTCATATCAAGCATTTAAAAAAAACGCTTGATATGAGAAGATCGGTTGAACTGCACTTCTGAAATGATCTGAACACTATTTTGATCGTGCAAACACATGGACGTTTGAAGTTTGCTGTAAACCTTTAAAACGCTGTCGTGAGTGATTGGCCAACAAGCCGTTCCGCACGATTTGAATAGTAATCAACATGTCAGTGTAATCTTTCTTATGCAAAGTAGTTGTCTTTGAAGGCGGATCTCTTGGCAGGTCGGAGGAGGAGGCGGAGGAGGACGGCAGGCGACTAGCACCACAGACCAGACGAGTGCTTCCACCAGACGCTTGAACGCGACCAGTCAGAGGAGGTTATGATCCAGATCTCTGCTCCAGGACCCACAGAGCTGCTCCTGCGGAATGATCCACACATCTGCTCTACGATCCAGACCTCTGCTCCTGCTTTATTATCCACAGATCTCCGTTAACCGCTGGGGACATGTATGTCGCTGACTGGATCGTCGTCTACGAGATCCAAACTTCCCGCACCTCCCGATCGAACTAAAGTGAACATTGGAAAGTAGCGCGTGTTTTTTGCTCCTCTTTCTGATAAGTTTCCCAGCACTCAGTCTCCGCTGTGCCATCGTGGGTTCCCCGGAACGTCCCGAAGTGTGGCGAGAGGACTCGGAGAGCCCGAAACAAGAAAGTTTCCCACAACCTGGAATATAAAACCGATTACATATTTTCTTTAAGAAGTATATTGCATCTCTCGCCTGGCTGCATCGTGTTCATTATTACATGCCGCTGTGTTCTGCGGAAGAGCATCGACAGTTAAGTGTCCTCCACAACATGTCGATGCATGGAGTTCAGCGCATCGCGACTTCAACTTCCACGGGACGCAATCCGGCGTTTCTAACCCTCCGGGATCAACGCGTTTAAACCATCAGGCAGAAGCACCAGGACGGGGATCAAACCGACGCCTCTGGAAGCGTGTGTACTTGGGTCTCTGGTCAGGTAGCCAACACGCACATTAAACATTGAATGCATGCATCAGGATGAAAGCTACGCGTGCGTATTAGTGAACAGTAGTAAACATTAAACACAAAAAAGTGTTTGTTGCAAAGGCTGTTGAGATCGAGAGATTAAAATGGCTCAGATTTCGGATCATGGACTTATTTATGTGCTTCTGAGTACCGTTGTATTTTGGAGCGGCGGGGGACGGGCCATTAGCTCCTTAGACTCGGACCGCTCTGGCGAGGGACGGTGTCAACACATTAACATCCCCCTGTGTAAGGACATCGGCTACAACATGACCCGTATGCCCAATCTAATGGGCCACGAGGACCAAAAGGAAGCAGCCATTGAGATCCAAGAATTCGCTACTTTGATCGAGTTTGGCTGCCATAGCCACCTGAAGTTTTTCCTGTGTTCACTGTATGCGCCTATGTGCACGGAGCAGGTGTCAACGCCTATTGCAGCCTGTCGGGTCATGTGTGAGCAGGTCAAACTCGGCTGCTCTCCCATCCTGGAGAAATTCAAATACCGCTGGCCCGAATCCCTCGACTGCTCCAGGCTGCCCACCAAAAACGACCCCAACAACCTCTGCATGGAGGCCCCCAACAACGGCTCCGAGGAGCTCCCTAAGGTCTCCCACACCCAGTCGCCAGACCTCAGGCCTCAGCGGCCCCTCAACGGGCAGGATTTCCCCCCCAAGGAGAGCAGCGCTGGGGGCGGCGGCGGCGGCAGCAAGGGCACCTGCAGCAACCCCAGCAAGTTCCACTACGTTGAGAAGAGCGACTCTTGCGCGCCCAAGTGCCACCCCAAGGTGGACGTGTACTGGAGCCAGGGCGACAAGCACTTCTCCCTGGTGTGGATGGCGGTGTGGTCCATCCTGTGTTTCGTCTCGAGCTCCTTCACCGTGCTCACCTTCCTCATCGACCCGCAGCGCTTCAAGTACCCCGAGAGGCCGATCATCTTCATGTCCATGTCCTACTGCGTCTACTCGGTGGGCTACCTGGTCCGGCTGTTCGTGGGCGCCGAGCGCGTGGCCTGCGACCGGGACGGCGGCGTGCAGTACGTCATCCAGGAGGGCCTGGAGTCCACGGGCTGCACCATCGTGTTCCTCGTCCTTTACTACTTCGGCATGGCCAGCTCACTGTGGTGGGTGATCCTCACCCTCACCTGGTTCCTGGCCGCCGGGAAGAAGTGGGGACACGAGGCCATCGAGGCCAACAGCAGCTACTTCCACCTGGCGGCGTGGGCCATCCCCGCCGTCAAGACCATCATCATCCTGGTGATGAGGAAGGTGGCCGGGGACGAGCTGACGGGCGTGTGCTACGTGGGCAGCATGGACGTCAAGGCGCTGACGGCCTTCGTGCTCATCCCGCTCTCCTGCTACCTGGTCATCGGCACGTCCTTCCTGCTGTCGGGCTTCGTGGCGCTCTTCCACATCCGCCGGGTCATGAAGACGGAGGGCGAGAACACGGACAAGCTGGAGCAGCTGATGGTGCGCATCGGGGTGTTCTCGGTGTTGTACACGGTGCCCGCCACCTGCGTCATCGCCTGCTACTTCTACGAGCGCCTCAACATGGACTACTGGCGCGTGCTGGCGGACGAGCAGCGCTGCGGCGAGGTCGGCATGGGCGGCGGCGGCGGGGAGGAGTGCGTCATGAAGGCCTCCCTCCCCGCCGTGGAGATCTTCATGGTGAAGGTGTTCATGCTGCTGGTGGTGGGCATCACCAGCGGCATGTGGATCTGGACCTCCAAGACCTTGCAGTCCTGGCAGAACGTGTTCAGCCGCAAGCTGAAGAAGCGCACGCGGAGGAAGGCGGCCAGCGTGTTCACCAGCAGCAGGCCCTACATCAAGCCCCACCCCTCGCTCAAGGGCCACGCCGGCACCAAGTACGGGCCCACGCGGCCGCCGCCCACCTGCGTTTAAGCGGGCCGTGTTGTTTGGCCTTGAGACGAAGAAACGTGTACAAAAAGCTCTTAACTACATGACACTTTTTATTGTGATTCAAAGTGCCCTCCTAATATCCTAATAAAGGGGTTCATGTTTTGTTGTTGCCGTGTTGACGTTGACGCAGTGTTGATCTCTCTTCGGATCTTCCGTCATCACGTGCGTTGACGGCTGCCTTCTCTTTGTGTGACACTGTGCCTGTACAGATGCCGTGGATTCACGGCTCCTGTTGAGGAATTCTGGGAATTTAATCCAAAAAATGAGTTTTGTTCCCATAACAAAGCGGAACAGTGGGGTATACCATGTGGACGTGCCATGGGGATGCTTTAACATTGTGCAATATGTATAGGAGGATTAAAAGACAATTGGACTATTCCTGACTGATCGGAGGAGGGGGAACGTACCCCGAAAGACATTACATGAATGGCCTGAATATTGATATAGAGTATTGCATTTTGATAGATTTGAATAGAAGCTGAGGCGGTCATTTGTTTGTACTGGCGCTCCACCAGTAGGATGAACTGCTCAGGACAGTGTGGACGCCCCGCTGGGAGGCAAACATTGGGGCATTAGCGTAACAAGCACTCGTTTTGGGGAAATTAAGAATATTTTTAAACACAGTTTGAGTTCTTCCTGTTTTTCTGCTGTTTTATAGCACAATGACAATTTGTATATAATTCTAAAGGTTCATATTTTATAGAAAAAATAATAAAACATTCTAGTTTTAAATGCTCACAAAACTAGAAAACTTGCATTGCCACTTGCTTTGTCTCCATTCTTCTTTAATCAAATATTATATCCAACACTAAATGTGCTTCTAGCTAGCGGTTTCAATATAAATCAAAACAAATTGCTTTTAAGTTATGTTTATGCATTATGCATTCATTTGAACATTATTCTTGAGATCCTTAAAATGCATCATGCTCTGAGCATTATTTAGTGTACAAACACTTTATTATTTGTGAACAATGACATCCAGTTCTTATTTTAATCTTAAAAGGGAATCATTTCCAACGTTTAAGCTAATGGCAAAGATAGCATTAACTATGTTCCTATTTTAGTACTGTTTCATAATTTATTTTTCAAATGTATAGCCTGTCTGTCACTGGTCTCATTGGCTGACTTGAAGCGGGGGGGTGGGCAGCAGATTGGGGTGGCTAGATCACATCAAAGAGATTAGTGAGTGATTTAATCATCAGAGAGAGAGGAGGTGGGTATTCCTCCTCATCTGAAACCTACGGAGACCTGTGTCTTTATACAAATATATTTATATATAAAGGACCGTAAGCTCACCCGTTTTGTCAGAAGTTATTTTTAAACACTGAAAAAATGAGGTCAACATTGATGCAGAGCCTTTGATATAAGTACCCTTTATTAGAGCAACAGAAAAAGGCTCTTCTTAGAAGCCTCTTTTTGTGTAGTTTGTCAGGAGAGGCTTATCTGTCAAGAAGACGATCACAGTTTGGCAGGAAACCCGGGACTAGTAGATGTTTAGCATATTGTCGAATGCTAAATGCCTGCTAAGTCATTAACAGGCCAAGAGTAGGTAAAACGGATGTCATTAACAAGGCCGGACAGATATTTATTGTTATCAGATAGGTGGATATGTCTTGGTTTTATGTTTCTGATTGTCGATCTAATCGCAGCTCCTAGTTCGGATCACCAAACAGCAAATAGATTAATGCTTTGTCTCCAGGCTTGCCCTCATCTTTTTTTCCTTCCCTGTTATTATGTTTCCTTTGTGTGTGTGTACAAGTGTGACTGTGTCTATATCAATGATAGTGTTACACAATAACCCCACCATTCAGGAACGGATTAGAAAGTTTGTAGGCCTTGGCTTTGGATGAAGGATCGCTCCAAACCGAAACACAAAATGCATGTCTTTCCCTTTCAGTTTTTCAGACGGGCCCGTTGACATTTCTAAAGGCACATCTGGCCGGGATTTAAAGTCGTTACACATTGACGGAAGCCCATTTCTAAAGCATGACCGAGTGAAATACATGGTCTGGGGCCCCTTACTATCTAGTGTTTCGGTTAGATGATCCTTGTAGTGTAAACAGTGTCAGTCTCTCCGGTACAAGTCTCGTCTTGAGCAGGTCTTTTGTCCTGACAGCTCACGCAGAAGCAGTGTGAATACTCTGACCCATCCTCCAGTGTTAGTTTGATGTCTGATACAAGGTGGTTACCGCGTTCTCGCCCCAGTTTTGTTAGGAATAGATTAATACAATTAACGTAAAAAAAATTCAATGGTACGCAAATGGGCACCTTGGCCCCCCTTCTCCTGTGTGTCATGCAGCAGAGTTTGAAGGGAGGGTGCCCCCCCTCTCTCCCCAGTCTGATAAAGTTGCAGAAGCGCGGTAAATGTGCTTTCCCCGAGGCCTTTCCAGTCCCAGCATAAATCCGACCGGTTTTAAAAGTCCCAACAAAAAAATAGGCACATGACTCACGGCTTCTTGTGTGTGGCTGAATCAAAGTCAGCCACTGTCTATTGATACTCTGCGCTGCTGTGAGAGAAGAAGGAAAAAAAGGAAAAAACCCACAAAAAAAAAGATGAGTGCTTCTGAGAGCTTCGACAGAGGCCACCTGGATAACTGCCCCCCGAGGTGTCTGGAAAGGCTGTAAATATAAATGACAGTTACCTCCCCCCCACCCCCCCTGAGGGCTCCTTCACCCAAGCAGCCATCACTCTCTGCGGCTGCTCTGCTCTTCAAAGGGAGAGGCTGCTCAGAGCAAGGGCAGCGGGAGAGGGTGGCTAGAAATCACACTCGACCGCGTGGGCTCAAAGATTTAAGGCTTTTCTCCCCCCCCCACCCCCCCCAACTCTGTCGCTGAGAAAAGTAAAAGTAAATCACTTATATATGTATGTATATATATATATGTATAAATATATGTATATAAAGAAGAGTTATCCAGACATAAAATGAGTTTTAAGTAGTTTGTTTTGTTGAAGACATAAGATTATTCGACATGACATATTTTAAGATTTAAGAAGTGTTTGTCTGTGTGTGTGTGTGTGTGTGTGTGTGTGTGTGTGTGTGTGTGTGTGTGTGTGTGTGTGTGTGTGTGTGTGTGTGTGTGTGTGTGTGTGTGCGTTTAGTCCTGTTCCCTACAATGGGTCATCCCAGTGGGTAATCTGACAGCAGTCGGTTACAGCGAGCAATGTGTATCAAGGTCAACACATCCTAAAGTCTCAATAACAATTTCCACTTCCCCCCACCAAGAAGTTAGTCTTCCTCTTTATCCTCTTCACCCCCCCACACACACACCCACACACACACTCCCGTCTCTAAAGATGAAATCATATGGGCGGCGAACATCAGTGAAGTTCAGATTAGAAAAAAATGAAAGGGGAGTTTCCCGCTTGAAAACGGCTTTGTTTGATTGGCGTTGAACCTTCTACATAATTGTTTGGATTTAATTGGCCGCGAAGTAATTTTCCACTGCATGTCGTCTGGAACGGGCTTGTTTCACACCCTGTTGCAGCACCTGATGTCAGGTGTTACGCGCCTAGAGTGGAGGTATCTACGTGTCAGGGGCTGACTCTGGGTTTAGTCAGAGAAACAGCTGGCGGAGGCGGCAGCGTTACTGAGCCCAAACCAACAAGCCGTTAAATCACATGACACGTGGACGAGAAACACATAGTTATGTTTATCACAGCAGCGGCTTGAGTGTGTGTGCGTTTGTGTGTGTGTGCGTGTGTGTGTAAGGATACATGCATGCATGCCTTTGGGTGTGTGCTCTCTCTTCTCTTTGGCTGCTGCCGCTGTTCAGGGCGGTCGTGAAGTTCTGACACAGTGACATAAATCAGGCTGCTGGATGACTGGCGGCTGAGACGGCGAGTCTTTGATCAGGCTTTGCTGCATCGCAATAACCCCCCCCCCCCCCCCCTCCGATACACGCACACGCACATACAAGCACACGCACACACATACACATACAAATACACACACACATACAAGCACACACACACACACACACACAAGCACACACACAAAATTACAAGCACACACACACACGCAGTCCTCCTCATCAGCTGCACTGGCAGCACCTGTTTGCTAGTTCAGGCCTGTCTGGTTTGGAGCAAAGAGCTCGGCTTCCCCAGGTCTGTAGCCGGTACATGACACAGACGCACAACACACACGCCCACATAGAACACTTACAACACATACACTCTCAAACACAGAACACACGCTAACTCAAGGCACACGCAGAACATACGTCAGCTCACCGCACACACACTCACACACAGAACACACGCTAACTCACTGCAGACACACTCACACACAGAACACACACTAACTCAGCGCACACACACTCACACACATACTCACACACACTCACAAACACTAACTCACCACGCACACACTCACACAAAGAACACACACTCAACTCACAAACACTCACACACAGAACACACACTAACTCACCGCACTCACACTCACACACAGAACACACACTAACTCACAGCACACACACACACCGCAAACAGGAATTTTACTGTCAGAGCTTTTCTCCAAAGATTTACGCCTTCAATAACATCCAACGCGTATAATGGGTCTCTCTTATTAGATATGGGGCCCTCTTTGGAACTGATTGCAATCAACACCTTTTGCATATTCTGTTTCTTTTCTTTTGCTCTATGACACCAAAAGAAACCACTGGATTGATAAGGTTAAAATTAAAATGCAGCCTTGTTGCTGCGGTTTGAAGCCGGCTCTTTCACCTTTGAACTTCTCCAAGGGAGCTTTACATTTCCTGTGTATCAGAAAGCTAGTCTCCTTTCTCCCAACCCCCAGTATCTTGTGGTTCACAAATCCCTGACTTCAGAGGATTACGCTTGATAGTGAGGAGTGGGTGGGATTCATGTTCCGCGTTGATCCGCGTCGCCAGAAATCTAGGGCGCTACCACATCATAACGGCCCGATGTGCACAAAACAAAATGGGAAACGCACACAGTCTTCGACAGCATGACAACTGAGGTGGGGAAGACAACAAAGTGAAAGCAGACGACACACAGTCCTTGTGTTGAGGGGGAGGGGGTGCAGCAGTTCCCACTCTCAGCGACTCGCTGCAGTGGAAGGTGAGAGTAATTACATAAAAGCCCGACAACAATGAGCTCCTTTCCCCTGCAAGGCAAAGGGGAGGTGGGCGTGGGCCGGGGCACTTCTCTTTTTTGTTCCTTTTTCAAATGCATAATGAAGAGCCTCCCAGGCTCTCCACTGATCAAACAAGTGTTTGATAGTGGCTTTTGTTGGAGAGAGCATGAATATGTTTATTTGCATGTGAAGAAGTGGGTGACTTTGAGGTGAAGATCAGGCAGATTAGTGTTAGCTAGGAGAAACCTGTGCTAACGGACCCCCGACCCCCCCCCCCCCCATGCATAGGAACTTCCTCTCAGGACTGGTTATTCAGCATACAAGGGAGTTTGTGTGTGTGTGTGTGTGTGTGTGTGTGTGTGTGTGTGTGTGTGTGTGTGTGTGTGTGTGTGTGTGTGTGTGTGTGTGTGTGTGTGTGTGTGTGTGTGTGTGTGTGTGTGTTGTGGTGGCCCAGCCGCTGAGCAGTGCCCCACATGGCCACGGGGTGGCCACAAAGGCAGGCAAAGGCAGCCAAGGGGTGTGGTTCTGGATGGGAGGTACTACTCAGCTTACCCTGCACAGGTGCGCTGAGTTAGCCTTTTAACTCCACCAGAACAGGCTGAAGACAGACTGGCTGGAGGAGCGTGTGGTGTGGGGACCAGAGACACGTTAGGCCAGTCTCGTGGTAAGAGGCCTGTGGCCAACCCTCTTGAACAATCCAAACCTAATCAATGAAGATACGTCCAAGTGGACCAAAGAGCTGTTGTGTCGGTGTGTGTGAATTGTGTCGTGCTGAAACCCGACCGCAGGCCGGCAGCTGAAGAGGAACCCCAACGACTAGCTGAAGAGGAACCCCAACGACTTGGAGAGGAAACCCAAGCCGAGCTAGGGCGAAGAGGTCAGTGGCAGGGACCACAGACCCCACTAACCTCGGACTATCTTTCTCGCTCTCTCTCTGGCCCCACCCCAGGAAGAGCCAGAAAGGGCACCCTGACGACAGCCGCCAAACCGGTGAAGATTTGAGTTGCCTTTTGCCCCCTCCCTTTTCCCCCTGCACCTTTTTATAAATAAATGACTTAAGTTGATTTCACCGCAACCCCCGCTTCCGCCTGTTCTATTCTGATTGGTGATCCCACTGTTCTACCTCAGAGACCAGGCGCCCACATATGGTGGAGGATGCGGGCATTCTGAGTCCTCGCTATCAGTGGGTGAACCGATCGGAATAAAAAAAATAAAAAAAACTATATATATTTTTGAACATGGAAGAAACCATGAGAGCCATCTTGGAAACCCAAGCCACGCTGCAGTCAGCTGTAGCTGAGTTGTGCAGGGTAAGCGGAAGACAAGAGCGAGGACCACGAGATGTGCTGACCAAGCAGACGCCGGATGATGACGTAGAGACATATATTGCCTTGTTCGAAAGGACTGCAACAAGGGAGAACTGGCCAAGAGCAGAATGGGCGAACAACCTAATGCCCTTCTTGACTGGGGAAGCTCAGAAAGCCTGTCGGGACCTTTCCGTTGCAGATGCCATGAACTCTGATACGGTCAAGGTTGCCATCCTGGCTCAGTATGGACTTAGCCTTCCTGCACGGGCCCAGCGTGTGCATGAATGGAGCTATGACCCTGCGGTTCCAGTCCGGGCCCAGGTAACGACACTGGTCCGTCATACCAAGAGCTGGCTGGAGGAAGCTGCAGGGCCACCAATAGTGGACCGCGTTGTGATTGACCGGTGCCTCCGGGGACTGCCAAACGACGCCAAGAGGTATGTCGCCCAGCAGGGGGCTCCAAGTGTGGACAGATTAATAGCCTTGCTGGAGAACCACAGGGTGATGGGTAGCATGATGCGATCAGAAAGTGTCATGCATACTAACTTTAAAGCCAACAGAGGGAAAGAGACCAGTGGCAAAGCTGTGAACACGCCTACAGCCCGGACACCGACTGGCTGGACCAGACAGACGGAGAGGCGAGAACCAATGCCTCCTCCTCGCCCACGTTGCTACTCCTGTGGCCAGGAGGGACACCTAGCCAGAAAGTGTCCGGACTGGGATGAACCGATGCCTACGGCCGCATCTACGGGTGGTAAGGGCTTCTTCAGCCAGACCCTAACTACCTGTTGGGCCCACCAGGGGGCCCCAGCCCCAAAGTGCCCTGTTAAGATAGGCGGGAGGGACACAGAAGCACTCCTTGACTCCGGAAGCATGGTTTCACTAATCAGACCGCAGTTTGCTAGTGACACCTGGGGAGAAGAGATCTCCGTCTCCTGCATCCATGGAGACACCCGGAAGTATCCCACCTCGGAGGTCCAGGTGATTACTCCCCACGGACCATTCACTCTGCGGGTCGGGGTTGTAGAGCAACTGCCGGTGCCAGTGCTTTTCGGCCGAGACAGCCCGCTCTTCTCCCACTACTGGCCGGAGAAATTGAGGAACCGGAATAGGCGAATCCGAAGACGCCCGGTTGGGACGAAGGCCTCCGCCACCCACCAGGCTTGTGCCGCCGTGTCACCCGATGGCAGCCCTGCGGAATCCAGCGATGACGAAGTGAATAGGCCCCTCCATAGGCAAAGTACAGAAACGGATCCTGGACGTGCAGCGGAGAGGAGCAGGAGCCTCTGGAAGAGATACAGTCGGATGAGGTATTCTCAGAGTTCCCCCAAGTCGAGGTGGATGAAACTCTCAGGCCTGGACGATTCGGCTCAGCCCAGCTGCAGGATCCCAACCTGACCCAAGCCTGGAGGGATGTCCGAGTGAGTGAGGGCCAAAACCAGGATGGGGTGAGTCAAGTGTCTTTTCCCCATTTCATGGTTAAAAATAAGCTGCTGTACCGAGTAACAAGAAAAGACTCTGAAATCTTTGAACAGTTGCTTGTCCCCAGGGAATATGTCACCAAAGTGTTGTACCTAGCACACTCCCACCTACTAGGGGCGCATTTAGGGAGAGAAGTCCTCCGCCGCTTCTACTGGCCGGGGGTCAAGAGAGCCGTGGAGGAGTACTGTCGACACTGGAGAGTGTCAAATCAACTCCCCTAAGGTAGCGTATCGAAATCCCTTAATACCCCTTCCAATCATTGAAACCCCCTTTAGTAGGATTGGCATGGACATTGTCGGACCCCTCCCGAAGTCTAGCAGCGGCCACCGCTATATCTTAGTCATTCTGGATTACGCCACACGGTATCCAGAGGCCATTCCCCTACGCTCGGCAACAGGAAGGGCGGTCGCCCGGGAAATGTTCCTGCTCTTCAGTAGAGTGGGATTGCCTGAGGAAATCCTTACAGACCAGGGATCCTGCTTTATGTCTGGGGTGATGAAAAGACTGTGCCAAAGTCTGAAGGTGAGGCAAATTAAAACCTCTGTCTACCACCCTCAGACAGATGGACTCGTGGAAAGGTTCAATCAAACCCTCAAGCACATGCTGCGCAAGGTTGTAGAGGTGGATGGTAAGAATTGGGACCAGCTGCTGCCTCATGTCCTTTTCTCCATACGTGAAGTTCCCCAGGGTTCCACTGGATTTTCACCATTCAAACTATTGTACGGACGGAGACCCCGGGGCATGCTGGATGTGGCCAAGGAAGCCTGGGAGCAGCAGCCATCCCCCCAGCGCAGTGTCGTGGAGCACGTGGAGCAGATGCACCACCGAATGACCCAGGTGTGGCCCTTGGTTCGTGAACACATGCAGCAAGCCCAGGCACAACAGGCACAGGTGTACAATTGAGGAGCCCAGGTGAGAGAGTTCGAACCAGGACACAAAGTGATGGTCTTGGTCCCCACGAATGCCTGCAAGTTTTTAGCCAAATGGCAAGGACCTTATGAGATAATGGAACGAATGGGACCAGTGAACTACAGGATACGACAGGTTGGCCGAAGGAAAGGCAAGCAAATTTATCACGTAAACTTACTGAAGCCATGGCATGAACCTCCCCCTGTCCCCTCCAATATCTTCAGTGCCAACCTGTCTCCCCAGAGTCTACCGCCAGTGAAAATGGGCGATCAGCTGTCGTCCAGACAGGTACAGGCCATCGGCGTCGGCAGACCCTTTTCACCGGGGCACGTGCCCCGTTGTGGATCTGCGGTGCCTGGGTATGCCTGGGGCACTGATTTTTTAATTAATTAATTTATTTATACCTTTAATTTTTTTTTATTTAAGTCTGACTCATCTGGCAATCTACAGAATGCATGCTTGCATTTTTTTTTCTTAAAATAGGCCTATAGACTACCACTTTCGTTAGAATTTAAGTCCGACATACGGACAGAGTAATTAGAATCCACTTGCGGCCACTCGGAGCATGTTGCAGCCGGAGAGTTGCCTGTAACACAGAGCCAGGAGTTCGTCATATCTTCGGCTATCTTTAAGAAACACGGTAGGCCTACTACTAGTCCTCCTAGTAAAGACACAAAACATTGATTGTACAAAATTTGACACCCTGAAGAAATTTACTATTTGAATTACGTCAATAGAATGCATGGTGCCCCCCTCATTGGCCGGCCGCTGCAATGAAATGTACGTGACGAATGCACACACTGAGGAGAGAATCATTCTCCTTGATATCGACTTTTTGAACCTGTCCAGCACAGCGTCAGCGACCATTCACTCCGGCCGGCGTGAAGTGAAGTAAACAGTAAGCGTTACATTTTTATCCTCTGGAAGCATAGAATGTCTAACAAATGTGTATGCCAACATTGTTATTTGGTGCCATATTGTGCCCCGGTATGGTATTGGGTGAGCTGACGCCCCTGGTACAGGCCCTCGGAGAACTGCTCACCAGGAGCAAAGATGTCTTCTCTGAGACCCCAGGGAGGACAACAGTCATCGCCCATGACATTGAAACCGAGCCGGGAAAGACGGTAAGACTTCGACCGTATCGAATCCCGGAGGCCAGACGAGAAGCCATCAGAGAGGAGGTGAGGAAAATGCTTGACCTTGGGGTCGTGGAAGAGTCCCACAGTGCCTGGTCCAGTCCTATAGTCCTTGTTGGGAAGCCCGATGGTAGCATTAGGTTCTGCAATGACTATAGGAAACTGAACGAGATCTCTCTATTCGACACTTATCCTATGCCCCGTGTGGATGAGCTGGTCGAAAGGTTAGGACCTGCCCGGTTTATCTCTACATTAGACTTAACCAAGGGGTATTGGCAGGTGCCACTAACGCCACAAGCAAAACCGAAGACGGCGTTCTCTACACCAGACGGGGCCTTCCAGTACCGGGTCCTCCCATTTGGACTTCACGGGGCCCCGGCAACTTTCCAGAGGCTCATGGACAAGGTGCTACGACCACATCGGGACTATGCAGCTTACATCGATGACATCATTATCCATAGCACGTCATGGGATATCCACCTCCGGCACCTAGAAGCTGTCATCCAGGCCTTGCGGGAAGCAGGGCTGACGGCCAACCCTAAAAAGTGTTCCCTGGCCCTGGAGGAGGCGAACTACCTTGGGTACACTGTGGGGCGAGGAAATGTCAAACCCCAAGAGAAGAAAGTCGATGCCATAGCAACCTGGCCCCAACCCCAGACGAAACGTCAGGTGAGGACCTTCCTAGGGTTAATGTGTGTGTGTGTGTGTGTGTGTGTGTGTGTGTGTGTGTGAATCTGTTTTGAACGAACTGTTGAGTCAAGGGCGCCCCTTTGACTCAACGTTTGCCCCCTAAAGTCTAGATCGTTTGGCTAGTGCGAGCACACCATCTGTACTCAAGTACAGTTCAATTCCGTGGCCTGAGTACACTTCGGAGAGGTGTGCTCAGGCCAAGGTACAGATGCTAATGAGCCGACAAGTGCACACGCACATATACGCAACCTGAGCTGGATGGCATATAGTCCATGCGACCCTTCTACCCCATTAAAGGGGGACTATGCACCTTTTTTTTAGCTTGATTTACCTTAAATAGGCAGGTTGAGAGTCATTGTAATGGTTCTATAACATTTGATGGGTCAATTGGTGGCTGTTTCGACTCCCTCTAGCGCATCTGGGCGGAGAAAGGGAAAATGCAAGTTTCTGCCATCGACCCGCCGCCAACTCTCGCGGTAGTCTCGGATCTCGCAAAGTAATGAATTGCTTTACGGCACTACAGACCCACGAACACGGAACCGGCTAGATATAAACACAAGTAGCAAAGGGACTGTTACATTCATCATGGATCAGCAGACTAAAAAGAGACAGAGAAACCCAATGTCGGAGGAACAGAAGAAGAGAAAAGGGAGACTGACCCACAGAGAGGCCAGACACGAAGAGGCGAGCTTCTCAGGAATAGCGTGAACTGAATGAAAAAGAAGACTGCAAATCGGATGCCGACCTGGCCGTGTTGCTCTTGAAATTGTAAGTACTCTTGGGTGAACATTGTTCTCTTTGTTTCCATGGTTGTATTGTTGTCAGTCTGTCTCATCCCCCAGCTAAATCCCAGAATCCAGGTTCTTGTTTATTTAGATCGCTAGACCGCTATTCAAATGCCTCCGATTTTTCTAAGAGTGTAGCCTATATCATGTGATATGTC